>NW_023605337.1:0-25052 GCF_014898055.3 Talpa occidentalis | reverse complement strand
TTTTTTGTTGATCAGTCCTTTATCATTAGTGTTGGGTGCAAAAATGTTCTCCCAGTTGGTGGGGTTCTCTTTGTTTTTGTTATTGTCTCTTTTGCTGTGCAGAAGCTCTTTAATTTGATGTAGTCCCGGCTGTTTATCTTTGCCTTCACTATCACTGCTTTGGGTGATGTGTCTGTAAAGATGTCTTTGATGTGCAAATCCCGTAGTGTTTCGCCTATATTTCCTTCTATGTATTTTATGGTTTCAGGTCTTATGTCTAGTTCTTTAATCCATTTTGAGTTGATTTTTGTGTATGGTGTAGGGTAGTGGTCAAGCTTCATTCTTTTGCATGTAGCGACCCAGTTTTCCCAGCACCATTTATTGAACAAACTTTCTTTGCTCCAATGCATAGTCTTTGCTCCTTTGTCAAAGATTAGTTGACCATAAATCTTTGGTTTATTTCTGGATTTTCTATTCGATTCCATTGGTCTGTATGTCTGTTCTTGTTCCAATACCATGCAGTTTTGATGATTATGGCTTTGTAGTATAGTTTGAAGTCTGGGAGTGTAATGCCTCCATTTCCTTCTTTTTTTTTCAGTAGAGCTTTGGCTATTCGGGGTTTTTGGTGATTCATATGAATTTCATCAATAATTGTTCTATTTCTTTGAAGAATGACATTGAAATTTTGATTGGAATAGCATTGAATCTGTATATTGCTTTTGGTAGGATGGCCATTTTAATAATGTTTATTCTTCCAATCCATGATCAGGGGATGTCTTTCCATTTCTTTGTGTCTTCTTCTATTTCTTTTAACAGTGTTTTATAGTTTTTTTGTATAGGTCCTTTACCTCTTTTGTTAGATTTATTCCCAATATTTGATTTTTTTGTTTCGATAATAAAAGGGATGGTTTTTTTGATTTCTTCTTCTTCAGATTTGTTGTTTGTGTATAGGAAGGCTACTGACTTTTGCGTGTCGATTTTGTATCCTGCCACTTTACTGAATTGATTGATGAGTTGAATTAGTTTTTCTGTGGAGATTTTGGGCTGAACCCCAATTCTTGTATGCATAAATAAATCTTTTTTTAAAAGAGAGAAGAAACTACCTGCTTTGCTAGTTTGCCAGAGGTCTGGACACGAGAACATAGTACACAAGTCAATTTTTCCAGGATCTTGGGGCACTTACGCACTGCTTTTTTTTTTTTTTTTTTTTTTTCAGAAAAGAATTTAAAAAACTAAGCAATCCCCCACTCAAACATATAGCCTTTACAGATGCAGAGACACCTTCTGCCCATGAGCACCGCTGGTTCCTTCCCTGGGGTCCTCAGGAGAGCTGTAGGACAGCAGCCCGGTGCAAACATGACATGGCCACCAAGGTTAAACAGTGACTTTAAGTGCAAATGATACACTTTTAAAATGCAGGCTATTATTCTCCTGGAAATCACTACTAATACTCTATGTGCCAAGACAAAGGTGAAATTCGAGATACAATTTGCCTGTGGTGGGATCAATTACCATCCCTCACTGTGACTACCGTGCACTTCCTTCATTACCGGGAGCAACAGATTTTGCACTAAAGATTCTCACCTAAATCCTCCTGTTATACATCATCTGCAAAACATGACACTAATGTAAGCATCTTCGAAAACACTTACATGTACACATGTTAATAGTGGAAAATAAACTAACCTGAAATCAGCAAAGTCGCTGTTCTTCAGGAAGGAAACAAAAGCTAACTGTAAATGAAGAGGCATCTTGCACCCTTGTGATGGTTCACCCTCCCAGATTGTGCCTGAGGCTGAAGCCTGGGGGGGTTGGGGGGTGTCAAGGACACTGGGATGACTGTTTCTGCCTCCAGGTTCAGGTCTGCTGCTGAGCCCCAGAGCCCTTTCAGAGCCCCTCCCCACAGCGCGCAGAACACATCTCATTCCATGGTCTTTGGAAATGAGATCAATTGCTTCCAACTGTAATCCAACTGTAATTCTGTGATGTCCCATCACAGAAATATCTCAAAAGACACCATGCTGGCCATTTATACATTGTTGTTATTTTTTTAATTTTTTTTGCACAGAAGAACTAAGTGTAGGCCAGAGGTGCAGGGGGTGAGAGGATTTACTAGAGACAGAGTGGGGAGCAAAACAGGCAGATCTACAAAAATACACTGCTGAGGGGAGCAGTGGGCGAGACAAGAGAGGCCTGCTGCACCATGTGGGTAGCTCCCTGGCCGGGGATCGAACTCATGCCACAGTGGCTGTGGACAGCTTCATAGTGCTGAGACTTAACCCCTGCGCCACCAGGGAGGCCCAGAATTTATACATTAAAACCCAACTATGACAACTGAAGAGGCTGTCAACTTCAGCCCTAACCTGTGAAATTTCACTTTTCTTGTTCTATAAATAGAGGGGACAAAGGAAACACGGGCTACTTGGCGTTCCCTGCACTTCAAAAGCCAAACAGAAGGAGAAGTTAAGGCCCAAATATAGAGGAACCTGGGTATGAACCTCGGTGCCGGCCTCCCCACCTGCAGCAAGAACTCAGAAGAGTCCCGGGCTCTTCCAGAGCTGGGGCCACCTGTGCTGTTCCCTTCTTTGCCTTTGCCTCACCTGAGTCAGTTCTGGTTTCTGCCCGTGAGGCAAAGCGAGAAACCGTCCTCCCTGTAACCACGCATGACCGTGACCCCGGGGCACAGCCTCAGCACACGCCTTCTGGAGTCTTCACAGCCAAGACTGCAGCTTGTTCAGGATGGTGAATGGTTTTCCATCTTAACAGCAGGTGGTGGCTTTTGTTTCTGAGAATGTTAGTGCTTTCGTAACAGAGGAATCATCATTTATAAAAAAAAAAAGGGGGGGTCCCATGTTCCCTACCCCACCTGACGAGGGGCTGAGCTGAGCGGGTGAGGAGAAGCTTGAGACACAGAAGAGATACGAGAAGGAGAGGCTTGGTGAGAGGCACAAGGAGAAGAAGGACCTGCTTGCTTCTCAGCTTTGGACTTAACACCTGAGACGCAGGGAAGAGACACGTGGGGCTGAAACAGGTAGCGACACCTGACAGGGACACGAAGGTGAGGGGCCAGTGGGAGACTGACCATGGCAGGCTCTACCTTGATTTGTTCTTTGAATTTTCTTCTTTCATCCCAGACATGCCTGGCCTCTTTTGTCTCTTTTCTATGGTTCCCCACCAGAAGGTGCCTTAGACAGAAGGCAAGTTTTCAGGCCTCAGTGGGTCCTACTTTGGGCCTAGCCTGTTTGGCTGGACATTTACCCACAAAGCAATGGGTAATCCTGGGGGTTTCACTGGAAAACTTCATCCATTCTCTTCTTGCCTCTCTAAGCACAACAATTCTACTAAATATCTTACACACTAAGAGACTGCTTTGTCTTTATAAGAATCCCATTAGGTCAGGAAAAGCCAGCACGGAGGTGGGGCTGGACAGCGGTGGACAGAGCTGCACAGCAAGTGACACAGGGTGTTGGGGGCATCACGGGTTAGCAGCTGAGGTGTAGGCTCTGGGGGGTCAGGCCCAGTGAGATGGGCATTCTGGAGAGCAGAGTGGGGGGTATAGAGAGAAACAGTGGGCCTACGGCTGGGCTTTGGGATTCTCAAAGACACCCAGACACTGCCCGGGTGAAACATTCTCTGGAAAGGCAAGATGATCAGAGTCAAAGACACAGTCAACACGCAGAGCACAAAGTTCATCCCTGTGAGCAGAGGTTCAAGGAACTGAGGAGCCAAACACAGGACCCTACACCACCACCCAACCCCCACTTGGTCGCCATCTAGGAGGCGAGGTGTGTGAGTCTGGGAGGGGTGGATAGGAAACAGCCTCCCCCACTGCTCACCCCTGAAATGAAGGCAGCCCCTGTTGCAGGGGCCCCAGCAGCACCCAGAGTGGCTGAGACCACCCACCCCCGCCCCACCCACACAGCTGGTTCTAGCCTGAATCTGCAGCCCCACCCTGAGGAGGCCTCCAGGGAGCACTGAAGGAGCATTCCGGAAGGGCCTGGCCACCGCTTCCTCCATCAGAATGTCAGAATGGCTCACCCTGCAGCTCTCCTGGGTTTCACAATCTCCAGCTTAACATTAAAGACCAATTCAGTGATTTAAAAAAGGAAACTTCGGGCCTCCCCGGTGGCGCAGCAGGTTGAGCGCAGCGCTGTGAAGATGTCCATAGCCTCTGCAGTGCGGGTTCGATTCCTGGCCGGCCAGGGAGAAACCCACATGGCGTGGCAGACCTCTCCTGTCTCGTCTGCTGCTCCCCTCAACAGTGCTTTCAGTCCCTCTGCCTGCTCTGCTCCCCGCTCTGTCTCTGGTGAATCCTCTCACCCTCCCGCACCTCTGGCCTGTACCCCAGTGCTTGTGTAAATAAAAAAATCTTTTTTAAAAAAAAGAAAAAGAAACTTCTTTCTGGCAAATAATGGTGTTTAAATGCAGGTCTTGAATTCATGGGCTTTCTAGAAAGCAACCTAAAAGGTGCTCAGGGCAGGTCTGCCAGATGGGAGCAAACAGACATCCATGGAACCCAGGACTGAGAGGCAGGAAGGGGGTGTGGGGACACACGGGGACGTGTCCTCAGGGAGCAAAGTCCACAGCCCCTTCTCCACTGGCTCATGGCCGGTCCTCCCCTGAACATCTTTGGCCCATGTCCAGATGAAATGCCAGTCAGAAAGCGCTACCATGTGCTCTTCCGGGCAGACAGCAGCAGTGGTGAGCTCTAATCATTTACAAAGGTCACGATCGGGAGCCAGCCCCGGAGCAGTCATTTAAAATTCGATTGATCCCTATTTGTAGTCAGGGAAAGAAAATGGGCACTTGGACTGTATTGTAATTATGAGGCTTCCAGGCAGCCGTAAATAGATGTGCAATCTCGATACTGGCAAATACCTGCGAGAAGAAATTATTACTCTGGTAGAGCACGTTGCTAGGAAAGGTTGAAGATAAAACTGCGCATAAAAAAAATCAATCATCTTTTAGCTAATTTGCCCTGCTCACCACCCATCAGGGTTATCACAATTATCAGATGTCTGCTGAATATATTAAGATGAGGATGCACTGGCTAAAAAATGATCACCAGGAAAGCAAAGGCCTCAAACACCTCAGCCGCAGCAGGCACTCTGGAGAGCTGACATTTGGGGGTTGGGTGGGTTCCAGGGGCTGGGAACACGGCGATGGTGGGGCGCCTCTGGAGTGGGGGTGTCTGAGCCTTTTGCTGGGGGGACATAGGAGCAGCCAGAGTTCTCGTGTCTGAGATGGGCGCAGCAACATCATGTCCGTGCCCACCTGCTGATGACCAGGGGGGACATGTGAGGTTTCCCCACATCTGCTGGGGAAAGCCCCTGGGAAAGGAAGGTCTGCTTGTCCCAATGGTGCAGGGAGAGCAAGTGGCCCCACATTCTGTGCTGCTGAGCCACACAGGGCTGGGCCCGGCTCTTTGACATCTTTGAACTTAACCCTCACACCCCTCGTCCTCCAGAAATGAGTATTATTAGCCCCCTTTCCTGATGGGGAACCAGAGGAACAGGGAGATGCAGAAACAGAGCACTGAGCCAGGGGGCGGTGAGGCAGGTGGTCCTGGGTGGGTGCTCCAGGCGAGGAGGCTCTGGGAGCTGAGGGCAGACGCTGGCCTCTTTTCCACCCCCAGGGTCTTTGTCCCTTTGCCTCCTTCGGAATATGCAAGGCCCTCATGGGGGCTGGAAAGCTCTCTCGGGCTCTGCTGGAGGGTGACCTGGGGCATCCGCTCTGCCTTCCATCTCAGCAGGCCCACCTTCCTGGCGCAGTGGGGGGTCCTTGGTATCGGGGAACTCCATGAATCAGCAGCCCTTCTTGCAGGAGTGATTTGCACTAAATCAAGATGACCTTTTCTGCCTATGGAATCAGCAGTGCCAGGACGAAGGTGGCAGCCTGGGTGCTGAGGGAGGACACACCTGTCAGCCAGACAAGGGTGCCAAAGGGACAGACTTTCTGGGAGTCACCTGCCACAGGGGGGCTCAATGTCAACACCCACAAATGTCACTTCTTTTTTTTTTAAAGATTTATTTATTTATACAAGAACTGGGACACAGGAGGGTGAGAGGATTCGCCAGAGACAGAGCGGGGAGCAGAACAGGCAGACGGAGACTGAAAACACTGCTGAGGGGAGCAGTGGGCGAGATAGGAGAGGTCTGCCGCACCATGTGGGTATCTCCCTGGCTGGCCAGGAATCAAACCTGTGCTGCAGAGGCTGTGGATAGCTTTACAGCGCTGTGCTCAACTTGCTGCACCACAGGGAGGCCCCACAAATGTCACTTCTAAGAGCCTTAGAGTCTCCTTCAAATCAGGGTTCTGGTGGGATCGGTGAGGTCAGGGCTGAGACTGGGGTGTAGGTGCTCATGGCCCCCAGGAACAAGTCTCCTCCCAACCCTGCCTTCTCCCCCCAGCCTGGAAGCCCTCCCATACAAATGCTCCATCTCAGTCATCGGGACCTGCAAGGAGCACACTGCTCTTAAAGCTCCTTTTTCCACGAGCCAATCACAACAGCTGGGTAATTGACGGCGTCCTCTTAAACAAGTACAACACCTGTAAACAACACACCTGAGAGAATACATTACCTGCAACTGCTGCCAGGCAATTATCAAGCTTCTCCTCTATTTAATGTAACACGTTGCATCACGATGGTGGCACAATAACCTCACAAGTGGTAAGTTCGTCCTTCTGTGAATCATTTTAACGACAGGTTGATTACAAGCCAAAACACAGGCCGTTAGCGCCACATCTGTCTTTACTCAAGTGTCTCCATCACCCCGGCTTGGACGACCACGGAGCCTCTTCACCGGCCCCCTTGCCTTTGCCCTGGACTCTTGGAGTACATTCTCCCCATGAAAGCCAGAAAGAACTTTCGAAAATGTAGATCAAATTATGCCCTTCCCACTTCGAAAGCCACCATGGCTTCCCGTGGCAACTAGACTCACCTCAAACCCTCTCCATGGCTTAGGGTGCCCTGTGTGATGTGACCCAGAAGAATGCTGGCCTCTTGCTCTGTTCCCCCTGTTTCTCATGCAGCCTCCTACCTCTCCTGGAATACCTACCCCAGGGCCTTTGCACTGCAACCCCCACCCAGTTCTCTGCCCAGATGCTCTTCTTCTCAAGTCAAGGCAGTGGTCACCTCCTCAGAGAAGCCTTCCCAGCTCGTCCACCTGATGTAGACTTATAACTCTATCACATCACCCTGATTTATTTCTTTGTGCTTCTTAACAGTATCTCAGATTATTTGACTTTTGTAACTATGTTTACAGCATCTGAAATTACTTGCTTCTTATTACGTGTTTAATCTCCGAAGACAGACGCTTTGTGTGTGTTGATAACTGCTGTGTCCTCGGGGACCATCACAAATTAGGCACTCAATAGTGTTTGTTGACTGACTGATGGAATAATCTTTTGCTCCAGGTCTCCCTCAGCCTCTGTCCTGTGGTTCCTCCTGGAAGGAGCTGTCATCACTTATCAGTTCTCCTTCACCACGTCACTTCTGCCTGCCACCCATGAGGTTAGACTCTGCCTCTTTTGCACTATAGCTTCCCTAACCAGATCACGAGTGCTACCTCGTCCATACCGGTGGCTTCCAGAGCCTCCACCAGATGCAGGTTAACCTGCCTGGCCTCCTGGGGACATGCAAACCCAAACCACTGCTCACCAGAGTCGGGATCATCTCTCCTACCTGCCTCCTCTTACTGGACAAGCCACTTACATACTTGCCCAAACCAGAAACTCGGAGCCTAGCACAGATGCCTCCTGAGTTCAACCCACATCCTTGGGGCGCACTTGATTTCCACAGAGCAGCCATGCACTCAGCCCGGGTCCCGCCTCAAATGCACCCCTCAGCACCCATCAGACTATGAAGTAGCCATAGGAGGTCATTCTACAGGGGTGGAAGGATAATATCCTTGGGTTTGTGTGATAGCAATTCTATGTGCTGACTTGAGTACGTCATAGGGTGCCTGGGTATTTGATAAAACAGTATTCTGGGGCCTCCCCTGGTGGCGCAGCGGTTGAGTGCTGGGCTGCGAAGCTGCCCACAGCCTCTGCAGTGCCGGTTCGATCCCCGGCCATCAGCGAGGGTCCCACATGGCGCGCAGACCTCTCCTGCCGCCCGCTGCTCCCCTCAGCAGTGTACTTCGGTCCTTCTGCCTGCTCTGCTCCCCGCTCTGGCTCTGGTGAATTCTCTCACCCTCCCGTGCTTCTGACTGTACCCAGTGCTTGTATAAATAAATAAATAAATCTTTTAAAAAAAAAAAAACACTCCTTTAAAAAAAACAAAACATTAGTCTGAGTATGTGTTTGTGAGGGTGTTTCTGGATGAGATTAACACTTGAATCCATGAGCTGAGTAAAGCAGATTGCCCTCCCCAGAGTGGGTGTGCCTCGTCTAATCAGTGGAAGGTTTGAAAAGAACAAAAAGAGGAACACTTGCTCCCTGGCTGTAGAGTTTAGACATCAGTTTTGTTCCTGTTCTGAGACTTGAACTGACACATCACTTCTTTCTGGGTCTTCAGCTCAGTGCCTGCAGATCTGGAGACTTATCAGCTGCCATAAACAGGCGTGCCAATTCCTTATAATAAATCACACACACACACACACACACACACACACACACAATTGGTTCTGTTTCTCTGGAGAAACCTAAATACAGGTACTGTCAACCACTGAGGGACAGAAGGGAGTGGACAAATGCCCCAGCTTCCTGTCCTTCTGGGGAACAGCTCAGATATGTGCCCCACTCAACTCTGCCACCCATTGCAGCCAGCAGGGCGATCACACCCCATTCTAGGAATCTCTTCCTCCCATTTCCCTGACTCTGCCTCCTGAGCTTACTGCTGTACCATCACTGAGTCCCAGGCTTGCTTTCAGAATGGCCCGGCCTAGGCACCTCCTATCCCCGCAACAAACACATCTGCTCAGTCCTAACCTGGTGAATTTCCCCCTAAGACTCTCTGGCATTTCTATGTTTGTTTCCTGTGGCTGTTGTAAGCAAATACCACAAACTCAGTGACTTAAAACAATAGAAATGTATCCTTTCATAGCTAAGAGGCAAGAGGTTAGAAATTAGGGTCCCTGGGGGCCTCCCTGGTGGTGTAGGCAGTTGAGCACAGTGCTGTGAAGCTGTCCGCAGTCTCTGCAATGCCAGTTCGATCCCCGCCAGCCATGGAGATACCCACATGGCGAGCAGACCTCTCCTGTCTCGCCCACTGCTCCCCTCAGCAGTGTATTTCATCAGTCTGTCTGTTCTGTTCCCCACTCTGTCTCTGGTGAATCCACTCACCACCCCCCCCCACCTCTGGCCTACACCCCAGTTCTTGTATAAATAAATAAATCTTAAAAAAAAAAAAAAGAAATTAGGGTCCCTGGGTTGAAATTATGGTGTCAGCAGGGCCTCAGTCTTCCCAGAGCTCCAGGGGAGAATCACACCCTTCCAGTTTCTAGAGGCTGCCAGCATTCCTTGGCTTATGGCCGGACAGCCCTCTCTTTGCTTCCATGGTCATGTTGTTATCTCCTCTCTGTGTAAAATTACCCCCTGCCTCTTCTGATGGCATTTAGGGTCCATCTGGATAATCCAGAATAAACCCCCTATCACAAAGCACTGAATTTTTTTTTTAATACTTATTTATACATACAAGAACTGGGGTGCAGTCCAGAGGTGTGGGGGTGAGAGGATTCACCAGAGACAGAGTGGGGAGCAGAACAGGCAAAGTGACTGAAACACACTGCTGAGGGGAGCTGCAGGCGAGACAGGAGAGGTCTGCTGCACCATGTGGGTCACCCCCCGGCCAGGGATCGAACTCGTGCTGCAGTGGCTGCCAATAGCTTCAGAGTGCTGCGTTTTAACCCCTTGTGCCACCAGGGAGGCCCACAAAGCCCTTAATGTAACCCCATCTGCCAAGTCTATTTTTGTCATAGAAGGTGACATTCATAGGTTCCAAGAATTAGAATTTGTTATCATTCAGCCTCCACAGTCTCTCCATCACCCCTCCTGTGAACTATTGCAAACAGTCTCCTTTCTGGGCCCATCAAATCCATTCTCCAGGCTATACCCAGAGATTTTTGGAAGGCACAGCTGCTCAGGTCACTCTGTGCTCATAGCCCTGGCATGGCTTTCTGCTGCCAGCAGGACACAGTACCCACTGGGCAATCGGGGCCTCACCCCTCTGCATGGCCCTGGTACCTCAGCTCCAGAATCAGATGCCTTGGGGGCCAGGAAGCCACCACGGCACCCCCACCCCTCCCTTGTGGCTCCAGCTTACTATTGTCAGGCAGATACTTAAGATATTTACTGCAGAGGCCAGATATTTAAGAGAACCCAAAACTCGAGGTGTGGTTTGAAATGTAAAACTGCTGGGTATTTTTATGTTGGCACTAATTTGAAAAGAGCATGTTGGGGCCTCCCTGGTGGTGCAAAGTGTTAAGTCTCAGCATTATGAAGCTATCGGTAGCCACTGCAGCATGAGTTCGATCCCTGGCCAGGGAGATACCCACATGGCGCAGCAGACCTCTCCTGTCTCGCCCGCTGTTCCTCTCAGCAGTGAATTTCAGTCAATCAGCCTGTTCTGTTACCCACTCTATCTCTGGTGAGTCCTCTCACCCACACACACACCTCTGGCCTGTACCCCAGTTCTTGTATGCATTAATAAATAAATCTTTTTTTAAAAGGAAAGAAAAGAGCATGTAACCCAGTGCAGGACACACAAGGCGGTCTGCGAGCATCCTGGCCACCTCTGCCCAGAAGCTGTAACACTTGCTCCCACCTGTCCCTAGGCTGCTCCAGCCCCCTTGCTGGAAACATACCCCCTGGCACACCCCACTTGGGCTCCCTGTGACTACACCCTGCTCTGCTTTGTTCTCAGGTCATATGGGCACCAGTGCAGTCCCAGCTCGCCTGCCACTGCAGGGGTGATGCTCCCGCCACCAGACTGAGAGCGCCTCAGGGATGAGGGCAGACCCTTTGGGGTCTGGGGAGCCAAGGGAGGCACCACGATGCATGTAGATTTGTGAGTCTGTCCTTAAGAAGATGTCAGACATTTTACTTTCAGCGCATGGCCACCAAGTCCCACATTTGGAAGTATGAATATGTTTGTAGGAGTCACCCTTGCAGCTCCTGGTTCTCTGAAGATGCCAGGGCCCCAGCTGAGTGGCATCAGCCTGGGCTACAGCACAGCAGAGGGTTTAATGATGCAACCTTAGAGCAGCCAGGGTTGGATTTTAAGGAAGAAAAGAGACAGATTGTGGCCATTTTGGAAGTACGTGGGTCAGGTTTCACCTGGCTGGCGCCACTCAGACCCCTGTGCTGCTCATCAGGGATGTTCAGGTTTGAACCCCAGCTGGGTTGAAAACAGAGCAGGTCTGAGCTCCCACCGGCACCAGTCAGGGTCAAGCACCAGCACCAATCAAGGCTTGCACACAGCTGCTTGGGAAAATGGATGGTCAGCTTTGAAAGGCTGGTGCCCTGCAGGGGGTCAGAAGCAGAGGCAAGGCTTTGGGGGGAGGCTGGAGAAAAACTTCAGGGAGACTTGTTGACAGAGGCTCCACTAGGCTTCAGGAGGGACTTCAAGAGCTTCACGGAGACTCGTCCAGGGAGGCCTGACTCAGCCTGGGAGACACTTCAGAGAGAGAGACGGCTCAGGAGAGGCTGCGGAGGCCTGTGCTTCAGCCACGCTCACCGGGGTGCTGCTGGCTGTGCTGGCATCTCTAAAGCACTGTCCCACCGCATCTGGTCCTGCCCAGCCCAGCCCCACATGGCTTCCCATCGCCACCCCAGATGGCCCCCAGTCACCACGGATTAGTGGGATCCTGGTCCCCCACTCACCAATGCCACCAGGTCCAGGCTCTCAGAGGAGGGACGGCGCCATCCTGCACCAACGGCTTTCAGTGTGGAGACTGGACACCATCTGAGGTAGGACAGCGGCCACTGGTGGCCTTAGAAACACTTTCCTTATCCCAGTCACCCCCCGCCTGGCCTCAGGGTGAACTAGGTTGCAGCGGGGAACCCTTTCACGGGCAGCCTCCTCCCTACTGCTGCAACATTTCAGGCCCCAAGGCCACTTACCCCGGTCTCCCTGTCTTGGGAACTAACCCTGTTGTTGTTGCACCCTGACGTGGAGCCATGCCTTGCAATTGTGAGCACATGGGTGAGACCCCACATACCAGAAGCATCCCTCTATTTCGGGTTTGAGTTATTTCAAAATGGATCCTTAACTTTAGACTTACGGATTGTCCGCTCTGCTGCAGCAGGGACCAGAGGGAAAAATAGATGCCATGTGCACTTGATGGGCCAAGCTGCTAGTCTCTGATTTGCACCTGGTTGCTGTGAGCACCCACAGCTCGTCCCACCTGGGCAGCTGGGGTACCCACATCCAGCCACACACACCTGCACCCCTTCAGCCAAGGTTGTCAGTGCAGTTGTAGGAAAAGTTCATCATTATTATGAGTGTCAGAGACACTTATCTGCGTGGCGACCACTGAGGTTAGACTGCTTCCCTCATCCAAAAGAAGTTCCTTAAATGAGTTAACTTTGCAATAACCAATACAAAGTAATGAAGCTAAAGTTCAGAAATTAAAGTGTAAAATTAAGTCGATGATACAGAGCATCATACAGGTGGGCCTGGGAGGGGGCGGGGATGTATTTGGCCTGAACAAGCTGGACCAATCACCCTTGACAGGGTTGGTTTTTCCCAGTTGCCTCCATCAACATTAGCTTTAGAACCAAGCAAAGGATGAAATTTTTAAGTATGCGGAGGAACTGTTCATCTATTAGCAGAGGTTTCCCAAGAGCCCACAGTGCCACCTGCCTCGGGGGATAGGGGAGATAGCGGGAGGCAGGTTAAGTCTTTGCCTTCTGAGGCCTAGTTGCTGACTGGGGAAGTCAGAGCATTGGGGCTGGGCTGGGAGGATGCAGTGTAGTGGCAGGAAGGGACAGAGCAGGATCTCTATGACCCAAGCAGATGGGTAAAGGAGGAGTGCTAGAGCCCTCGGTGGCTTTTGCAGGCTTTTATTGGGATCTACCAAGCACATGGCAGGCAGGGGTGCCAGAGGGCCGGGAGCCTGGCAGGCCTCCTAGACCCGGCGAGTCTTCACTCTCTCTGGGTTCTGAAGTGATCTCTCGTGGCCTTTACTTCTCTGCTGCTGGTTCTGCTCCTCTGGCATCCCATGATGCCACCCTTAGGAGCCCAGTCTCTCAGGCCAGGTGAGCCCACCTACTTATGCCCACACCTCACTCCAGGTGCCCGCCATCAGGCATGCATTCCGGACCACAGGGATCCATCATCCATGCTAATGGCGGGAGGGCAGAAAAGCCTGACAACCATTCACCCTACACGCCGGCAGGAGGTAGGGGTCAGCAGCCTGTGGGGCGAGGCCCCCTGATGGTGGAGGGAGTCAGGGATGCCTGAAAGGGTCTCAGGTCCCAGGAGAAAACCGTATGAGGCCTTCAGTTGCTATTTTAATGCTACCATTTCACTGCGGTGTAGCGGGCGTTTTCCCACCTTTTCATTTTGATCACTCGCACTGCTGGAGCAAATGGCTTGCCAATGAGGCCACACCAGGCCTTCCCAAAGGGCTTCCCAGCTGCCACCTCTGTGAGGGACCATCTCAGTGCCCAGCCCCAGCCTGGCACACACAAGTGATGGCCAAATGAGTCTTAAAGGACTACAGATCATATCCAGGCACTTTTTTTTTTAAGATTTATTTATTTATGCATACAAGAGCTGGGGTGTAGGCCAGAGGTGCAGGGGAGTGAGAGGATTCACCAGAGACAAAGCGGGGAACAGAACAGGCGGACTGACTGAAATACACTGCTGAGGGGAGCAGCGGGCGAGACAGGAGAGGTCTGCTGCGCCATGTGGGTTTCTCTCTGGCCAGTCGGGGATCGAACTCATGCTGCAGAGGCTGCGGATCGCTTCATAGTGCGGTGCTTAACCCCTTGCGCCACCAGGGAGGCCCCCAGGCACTTCTTAACCCCAATGGCAACTGTGAGCATCCTGGAGACAGAGCCCTCACTCTTGGCCTTCCCTGGGAAGAGGCACTAAACAGGTTGGGGGGCTGCTGGACTCTACTAAGTCCACATGGACAGCACCATGAGACTTCTGCATGATCTGAACGCTCCTACACAGACAGCACTTGTCTGAGAAGAACAAGGCTTCACCCCTTGGAGGCGAGGCAGTGCCCTGAGATACTGAGCTAGAAGAGGGTCTGGCTCAAGCTACTCTGACTTGCCAGCTGCCTGGCGCAGGCCTGCACTCACCATAGAAAAGAACTTTAACAAAACAAGAAGAAAGAGGGAACCACAGTGTTAATGCGATGGTACTGCTGGCGGCCATGGTCATTTTACAACCAATTTAGAAGCAGCCATGTATTCTGGTGATGACCTCAGCACTGTAACCAACACCCCTCGGAAGGCAGGTGCCAGTGGGCTGGATTTTCCATTTCCAAGGCTGGAAAGCAGGGAGCTGTGAAGCAGGAAGTCTCACCTTGCTCCTAAGCAACTCTACAAATAGAAGGCCATTAACTCGCTATGATGCTCGGTCCCCAAGCTGAGTCCCTCCGATCAGCCCTTGCCTTCTCACCCCCTAGCCCTGACTGCTCGTGCTCACTCCTCTCGTGCACGCCGAGCAGGCCCTGGTCGCTCTTGCCTGAGTGGTAAAAATCCTCTACTGGGCCTTGCACAGTACCTGGTACCTATCCAATAACTCCTACAGCACTCCTGGTGTTGGACAACTGAGCAGGGAGCAGCTGGCAAAAGCCTCCTTTGGAAATTCAAATCCAGTCCTTTTTCCCTCTGCCCGGTATCCATCAGCTCTGCCCCGGCCCCACTGTAAACCCTCTGGCTCATTCCCCCGGTCAGAACCTGACTCTATCCCTGCGGCTCCCAGTGTGGCCTGCACATCCGCATCTCCTTGCTCCGCGCTTGCCACCCCTTGTCTAGAAAGCTCTTCCCCGCAGCTTCAGTCTAACAAATCCTATCATCCTGTCAAGCTCAGTGCCAGTGTCACCTCCCCCGTGACACCTCCAATCCTGGCTGGCTGCCGCTTTGGTACTTAGCGCTGCATTCTCTCCATCTCTGCAAACAGACACAGCTTCTGCCCGGCTCTTGTGAGCTTCTTAAAGGCAGGACATGGGGTTTTTTCATTTCTGTCTCCCTGATGATTTGCATCAACCCTGGCAAAGTGCAGGTGCTCGAATCACACATAAGGAAGTGGACTAGGGTTTGGGCAGGGCTGCTGGAGGCCCACACTGCAGCCTGAAATTCTCAAGGTCAAAGAAGAGGCCGTTTCTTTTGTAGGTGAGATCCCTGCCAGGCCAGTCTCCATTCCAGCTCCCTGGCTACTCCCTGTGCCCTATGGTCCCTGCACCCAGGGCTGAGCAGTGTGGAGGCAAATGTGCCAGAAGCCAAGCGCACTCCTGCCCCCTCTGTGGGCCTGCAGACCTGCATGGGCCCTACTGAGCAAGATCACGCATCTGGGGCAGCCGCGCATGGAGAGAAGCCTCCGTCAGCCCAGCCAGGCTGGAGGCTGTGGCAGAGCAAACAGGAATACGAGAGTGAGAAGTGCCCAGGTCACGTCCGGGATGGCGTGTTAGTCCTCAGGACCTGGGCACCTTGCTGCAACTGTCCCTCCCCCAATTCTCCAGCCTTCCTGAGCTATGCACGCTGCAGTGGCCATAAGCCTTCTTCTCTGTCTGCAAGGCCCTCTCCGCAGGGCAAGCCCCTCTCACTCCCCAGCAGCCCGCACAATCACCTCTCCCTCCATGGCTGTGACCACAGTCCCTACACCCCTCTCTGCGCAAGCTCCTGAGCACCAGCCACTCTGTGCAAAGAATTTTCTCAGATTCTTCCATCCACGTACATAGTCCTGAGGATACTGACAGCAGCTGTGCCAGGCTTCCCTGGGCTGGGACAGAGTTTCTGGAGCAACAAGTGCTTATGTGTGTCTATGGGCACAGAACCAGGTGTCTGGAATGGTGGGAAGAAGCGTTCTAAAAGACAGCTGGCCTGCAGGAATAACATTTTTAGAAAAAAAGTTGTTTAGGAAAAAATTCTTTTCCTAAAGAAATACTTGCAAATCTTTGGACTAAATCTCTGCAAGCAGGCACGTACAATCTTTGGACTCAATCTCTGCAAGTGCTATGGGTGAGCCAAAAGGTTAGCCATGTTTAGAAGGAACTAATCAATCATGAAGACTGATAACAGGATTAATCAAGTCCTCAACAGAGACACCCAGACCCATCCTGCTCTTTCTTTATGGGAAAGTTACACCATTATCTATCACCCTTCTTTCACCAATGAGACATTATTACCTTATCCTCTCTCATTCAACTATAACTCTCCATTTTAAACACCAGGTGGAGAGAACATTCACACTGATACTAATTTCCAAAGTGTCCATGCAGGTAGGAGAACGAGGCAAGAAGGTTCAAGAGCTTCTGTACTTGGGTCTGAGCAAGTCAAATATTATTTAAAATGTTTTGATTTAAAGACACGATTCATCTCAAATCTCAAATCGAATACACGGAGGTCTCTATTCCAAACACATCAATCAAAATCGCCCGTTGCACCCTGTTTCTTCCTAAGCGGAGGAAATTGGAGGGGTGCTGGGGAGAAGGAGCCAGTTGCACCCCCTCCTCTGAGGCCTGGAGTTCAGAGGCTTGCCGTCCCTGCATGCAGTCGAACCACCAAGCCCCAGACCAGACTCCAGCAGCTCCAAAGAAGCAGCTGTATTTCTCTCTCAACACCCTCTCGTAGCAGATGAAGGACACTGATTCATGGAGAAGAGACACATATTTCGGGCCATTTTTCGTACACTGACAAGAAGTAAATTAGGAAATCATGTAAGTACAATGCACGAGTCATCCCTTCCTATTGATCACATGTAATTTACATCTTACAAAGATGTGAATTCTTGCATTCTCACTCCACAAGGAAAATCTCAATGATTTATTCATTTCAAATGAAAAATACAAGGTAGATGAGAAGAATGACTTCACAGACTGCATCGTTCTCGGGGCACTGGTGCGAGGCTCTCTCCCACACTGCCCGAAGGGCTCGTGTGCAAGTCCCTCTAATTAACAAGGTGAATCAGGCGGCAGCTCTCTAATTAGTGAGCATGACAAGCCAGCGGAAACAGGCGGGCAGACTGGTACACAGGGCTAGCCAACAAAGGCATGGTGCACTCTGAGTGCAAAATGCAGGTTTCTTCTAAATAACCATTCAAAGTAAAAAGATCGGCGTAGAAAGAACACCTCGTTTTCCTTCTCACGTTTCATATGTAGTCTTCATTCAGTCTCGGGGGGAACTAGCTCCTTGGTAAGACAGAGTTGGCCCCAGCTCTTTGTATAGGCATCTCTGAAAACACAGGCATTTTTGTTTGAAATAAGAATCAACATCTTCATTTGGGATTTATGATCTATTCGTGTGTGTTTTAGGCCAGGAAGCAGTACCTGTCATTTACCTATATTCGTAATTTCTTTTAAAATCAGTGTCTGATGTGAACCCCTCTTTGGGGAGCTTTCTGGGGCTGGAGCCCACCTCCCACCTCCCTCTCCCAGGCAGGGCAGTGCCCAGCAGGCCACACCAGTCCCCAGCCTGGCCTCAGGGTGAACCTAGCTTGCAACTGGGGACCCTTTGACAGGCAGCCTCCTCCCGACCCTGCAACATTGTGGCCCCAAGGCCTTTTGCCTGCTTTCCATCTCGGCTCATCTTTGCAAAGGCTAGTCGTCCTGCTCTGTCTGGAAAGAAATAATCACGGCAGGTCTAGAAATGTGGGGTCTCTGCAGATTTTTTCTTTCCGTAAGGTTTTCTTTCCATGATGGTTTGCTAGTCTGCCTGAGTGTGCCCAGCAGCCTAGGGATGGAGGGCATCCTGGCGCAGCGGCCTGACAAGCTCCTCCCTCCATGCCAGACATCTGCCCAACTTCGTGGGTGCAGCCTGCAATCACCCATAGCACAAGTGAGGGTCGGCAGGAACCCCATTATTCGATAGTTCTGGGGGACACGGCTCCACCAGAGGAGGTGTCTGCAATGTTGCAGCCTGGTGGTCTGACTTCACCGTGACCTTTCCATCCTGGCACATGATAGCTGGCAAGGCAGTTTCTTTAGCATCATAGAGGTGTTCGAAACAGTCTAGTGAATGAAGAATGTACTGACTCGGTCTGGGATACAGTGCACACAGGTGGAATACCAGCTCTGGGCCAAGCACCACACTCTCTGGCACTGATGTAGCTGCAATTTAATAGCCAGGCCAACAGGAGGGTTTTAAGTGTGCCCAGGGCGCCTCAGCTAGAAAAAGCCCCTGGACGCAGAGGGTGACCTCTGGGTTTGTACCCCACCCTGCACTTCTTGCTAAGTCTCATGTTTAAATTGTCTAAACTCTCTCACTGAAAAGTGAGTATATGGTCAACAATTCCAAATAAACACATTTTTAGGGATTTGCAAAGCACTGAAATAAACAAAGTTCACTTATGTTCAGGGCAGAGCGGTAAATGTCCATTAGGTCAATTTTAATTTGTCTTTAGGAATATCTTTCAGGGCTAATGTCCTCCATATACATACCCTGAAATATTGATTTTATCTGAAAAGTAGCTTTTAAAAAACACTTAGATGATACTCATTCAGACTTATAGGACATCTGTAGAAATTCCCTGTGGCCAGAGCTTCTAAGAGAGTCACACAATTTTGCCCAAGGAGAGTCCATATTCACAGATTGTTGCCTTCCTACCAACAGGAAATGCCAGGAACCTGGTTCAGTGGTCGAGCACAATCAATAATTTTAATTCCAAGCTCCCTGGTGATAAGTCTGGCACAGGATGTATTAGTTTCCTTGCACTGCCATTAAGACAGTCCATAAACTGGGTGGCTTAAAGAACAGAAATATAGCGTCACCCAATTCGGAGGTTAGAAGCTTGAAGTCAAGGTGTTGGCAGGATTGGTTTCTTAGGGGAACTGTGAGCCTGTCTCTGGTCTTTCCTGGATGCTGGTGGACCTCAGGCCCTCCTTGGGTCCCATGTGATGTTCTCTCGTTGTGTCTTCACGTCATCTTCCTCTGTGGGTATCTATCTCTGTGTTGAAACGTCCCCATTTTAAAAAGACACCAGTCAAACTGGATGGGGCCACCTCAATGCCCCCCACTTAACCCGATCACCTGCAGAGACCCTATCTCCAAACAGGGTCACATTCACAGGTACTGGCGGTTAGGACTTCAACATCTTTGGGGGACACAATTGGACCCATAACATGGCAAAGTGTCACGAGTCACCGGTTTAAAGTCAGTTCTCGAAGCCTGCAGCCAGACAGGGGACTCAAGACATCCCAGCGCACCTGTCCAGACTCCTACCCTCCAAGACGTCCCAGCACACCTGGCCAGACTCCTACCCTCCAAGACGTCCCAGCACACCTGGCCAGACTCCTACCCTCCAAGACATCCCAGCACACCTGGCCAGACTACCCCACACCTCAAGACATCCCAGGCACCTGGCCCGTGGCCCCCAGGCTGGGAAGCCAGGTGCTGCCACCACCCCTCAAAGGTTGGCTTCCACAGGGCCTGCTCTCAGGATTGATAGAAAAAAAACATTTATGGGGCACAAGGAGGCCCGTGCTTGCTTTATACAACCACATTTCTTCCCCCTCCATGTGGATGTGCCACTGGGGGCAAGTGTGGGTTTACCTGTTTGGGGGCAGCCTGGTCTGTCTCTGCCTCCACAGTAGGGGGGGAGAGCAGGGGCTGCCGGACTCATAGGGTAAGGTGCACCAGGCTTCCCTGGAGGGGGTGTGCCCTGTTGACCTTGAGTGGACAGTCGTGCTTCTAACCTAGCTTTTTTTTTTTTTTTTTTTTGGGGGGGGGGACCCTCGCCAGTGGCCAGGGTTTGAACTGGCGCTGCAGAGGCTGCAGTCAGCCTCGCAACCCAGCGCTCAACTGCTGCACCACCAGGGGAGGCCCAAGAGACCTATCTTTTTTAAGATGTGCCCAGGAACCCTCCTGATGACAAGCCAACTCTGGAGCACCTAGCATCCAATCCCTGCAGATTGTATCACTGAGCTCTGGGTCGTCCACTCCTCTCTCACTTCCAGGTTCTTGGGGTGCCCCACTCAGGCCCTCAGCAACACACCCACAGCCTGGCTAATTAGGAACATCGTCGCCTTCATTTGTATTCTCTCCTGAACATAAGTGGTGGTATAGTCAGTGCCCCACCCGGACAAGGTCTGATCTTCCTCCCTTGCAAACAGGAGGCCCACAGACAAGCCCCCCAAGAACCAGGCAGCCAGCCAGCAGTGGATGTGGGTGGCTGAGGAGAGGGTTTTCAGGGGGCTGTGGATTAAGGTTGGAGGGTGGAGGACGTGGCTAAGAAGCAAGGAAGGACTGTAAGAATTCTCTCTCTCTCTCTCTCTCTCTCTCTCTCTCTCTCTCTCTCTCTCTCTCTCTCTCTCTCTCTTTCTCTCTCTTTCTCTTCCCCAACCCCTACCAGGAGAGTTGTAGCTTCTGAGAAAATGTCTCAAAGCAGATCATTCTCCTTGGGCTACACAAAAGGTTTAATTACATCACCAAGGTAATTATACCTCCACAAAGCTGGAGAAAATAAAGACAAACTTGAGATATTAAAAAAAAAAAACCACCAAACTCAAATAGATCATTGATTTTTCCAAATGACAACTAGACACACAATAAAAAAACTAGTCTCATTCCAAGATTAGTAATATACATTGCTATTAAAAGACAACCACTTTAAAATCAGCATTCAAAATGAGGAGTTGAGATCATGGAAAATAAAGTGATCCTTTTAACCTAGTTTCTATCTCATCCAAATCTTGGCGTAAACATTTCAATCATTCCCATCTTGCTGAATACAATTAGCACCTGATTCCTGCTTTTAAGTTCAGACTAATTTCCCACTTCTAGCTCTGACACCTCTCTACAACCTACTTGACTTGTCTGACACATTTGCAAGATATTAGGGGGACTCTGCACAGGACAGATTTCTTAACCTTGCCTTTTGGAACATGAATAGGTTTTTGTGAAACTAGACATGTGGACAGAATCTTTGGCCAAAAAACAAAAGGTGAGGGGATGAAAAAGTCACCAAAATAGAATTATTGCTAGTTTCAGAAACAGAAATGTTAAGGAAGATCCCCAGATATCAGTCCATTTCAAGATTACCCAAAAAAGGGCCTCTCCTATGATGCAGCGATTGAGCACTGGGCTGCGAAGCTGCCCGCAGTCTCTGCAGTGCCGGTTCGATCCCGGGCTGCCGGTGAGGGTCCCACATGGCGTGCAGACCTCTCCTGCCACACCCGCCACTCCTCTCAGCAGTGTATTTCATCAGTCTGCCTGTTCTGCTCCCCGCTTTGGTGAATTCTCTCACCCTCCCGTGCTTCTGACTGTACCCAGTGCTTGTATAAATAAATAAATAAATCTTTAAAAAAAAAAAAAGATTGCCCAAAAAAGTATATCTAGGCATAACAGCAGAAACTGCATAGCAAATCAGGCGCCCTTCAGTCCTACCCCATAGAAATGGCAAATTCTATGGTCAAGTCAAAGGAGACAGAGCTAAGAGAAACCACGGCAATTCAAACTAAGAATATGACAACCTCACCTGTACCAAGAGCAACAAAAGACTATGAAATAACAAACAGAAAGGTTCGAGGTGCAGATCATGGCATTTTTGAACCGTGTAGGCCCAGGTTTGAATCCCAGTTTGCCCCCATCTCCCCAGCTTCATTCCTGTATCCTAATTACTCTCAACTTTAGATATCTCATCTGCAAAATAGAACTAACTATAGTGTTGTTAAAAAAATTCAATGAGGCAGTGCTTCCAGAGAGCTGTGTAGAATGTTTTGGTACCCAACAAAATGGCCAAATCCTTAGCCCAACCGGAGGATCTATGCACGCACAAGGCCAAACCAGCAACTGTCTGCCCAGGTAGCTCAGGGGGCAGGTCTGCATGATTCGGGTCCTCAAACCATACAAGCCACGGAGCCCCTCTGCAACCTGGCTGGGCGGGGCAGTAGACCTGAAGGCTCATGTGCCATTGGGTACAGTCCCTCGTCCTGTCTTCTAAGTGGGCTGGTTGGAGCACATGGCCTACTATGTGACCCATCTTGTCGCTTCACTTGCAGCAGACCCTGAACAGAGAACCCAGCCAGTGACCCTGTCTGGCCAGGGAACACAGTGCGTACTTCTGCCTGATTCAGGTAGGGGACACTGGCCTTGGTACTATGCTGTGAGTATGGAACCCAAGTCTCAGGCCATTAGGGGGTTGTCTCTGTATGAATGTTTTATTTTTTTAATAGTATTATTTTTAATCATCCTTGTTTATGTTTTCACAGTACAGGATTTCTCCCCTCAATTGTGGTCACCATAGCTTTCCCACCACCAAATTATCCCTAGTTCCCTATCACAGTCCATTGCGCTCTACCCACCCACCCCTGTTTTCTACTCTCTCTCACCTCCTTCCCTTGTCTTCCCCTTCTGAATGTCTCAGATGTACTACTGTCTGCTTCAAGCATCATTCCTACAGTTTGTCTGATCCTCAGTTTGGTTTCTCTACATTCCATATGTAAGTAAAACCATCTAGTATTTCTTGTTCTCCTTCTGGCTCAGTTTACTTGGAATAATCCCTTCCAGCTCCATCCATGTTGCATTAACAACTGGCATGAGTTGATCTTTTTGATCGCTGAGTAGTATTCCATTGTGTAGATGGACCACATCTTCTTGATCCACTCATCTGTTGTGGACATTGAGGTTGTTTCCATTGCTTAACTATTGTAAATAATGCTGCAGTAAACACAGGGTGCAGTTTTCCTTTTGAATTAGAGTTTTTGTGTTCTGTGGATAGATACCTAGGAGTGGAATCACTGGATCACATGGTAGATCCATTTTTAGTCTTTTGAGGAATCTCCACACAGCTTTCTATCAGAGCTGAAGCAGCCTACATTCCCACCAACAGCATAATAGAGCTCCTTTTTCTCTTTACTATCTCCCTGACTTTTCCCACATTCCTTCTTCCTGATCTATAAACCCTGTCTGACTGTATGCCCACTCCATATTTCCATTTGCATATCAAATTATCAAGCAAAAATGAACATGTCTAATCCAAGCCCCTGAAACTCTACTCTGAATCTGCCCTGCCCACGAACCCCCATCTCAGTTAAAGGTGCTCAAGTGAAAAAGCTTAGAATCACTCTTAACTCTTTTTATGTCAAGCTCCATGTCCAGTTCAGCAACAAATTGGTCCAAATTTGTAGGTCAATCTTCAAAAATATCCAGGATCCAGCCACTCCTCTCCCTCCCTCGACCACTGCCACCCTGGTGCAGGGCACCATCTTCTCTCAGGACCACCACGGCAGGGGCCGCCAGCCTGCCTCCCACCCCACCCAAATCCTCCCAGTCTATTCTCAGCAAGCAGCCTGAGTGGTGCTATGACATTTGTGAACCTCCCAGGGGTTCCCCATCTTACCCAGAGTAAAATCTCTTGACTTTGGAATCAGATTGTTTATGTTCCTAGCTTTTGTTTTTTTAGTTCCCTAATGTGATTTTAAGAGAGAACAGTGGCCTGCATTGCATGGCAGTGGTGGGAATAGAGAGAAGTGGATAGACAAGGAGATGAAACAGAAAAGGGGGAAAAAGTAGGCAGTCAAATCTCACAAAAATTTTCCATTAAACCTCGCACTATTTCTTAGCTTAGAAAGTCCTCCCTTTGCCAGAGATTTGATGAATGGTCAGTTGTGATTTTCACGTGATTCTTTCTTGCAGGGTGAACACTTTTTGTTACTATCATCTCTAAGATTTAAAGATTCCATGAACCCTCTTTTTCCACTGGGCCAAAGACTTTCGAGATAGGGGTAGAGCAGTCTTTTTCCTTTTGATGTCAACCCCCTTTGGGTACTAGAATAAATCTCCATTACACTGACTACCAAGCCATTTATTCTTGACATTTATAAAGAATCAAGAAAATAGGGGTCTCCCTGGTGGCCTAGGGGTTAAATTTTAATGCTGTCGCTGCTGCGGCCTGAGTTCAATCCCTGGCCAGGGCCACATGTGGCACAGCAGACCTCTCCTGTCTCACCCGCTGTTCCCCTCAGCAGTGTATTTCAGTAGATCCAGCTATTCTGCTCCCCACTCTGTCTCTGGTGAATTCCCTCATCCCCCCACCTCTGGCCTCCCCCCCAGTTCTTTTACATACAACAAAATAATAAGTTTAAAATAAAAAAGATGATACAGAATATGTACAATGGGAAGAATAAAAAAGAATCAGGAAAATACAATGAATAGATATTTGTTAATAATTATATTTGTGGGCCTCCCCGGTGGCGCAGCGGTTGAGCGCTGGGTTGCGAGGCTGCCCGCGGCCTCTGCGGCGCCGGTTCGATCCCGGCTGCTCCCCGGCCACCGGAGGAGGATCCCACATGTGCGCAGACCTCTCCTGCCGCCCGCTGCTCCCCTCAGCAGTGTACTTCAGCCCTTCTGCCTGCTCTGCTCCCCGCTCTGGCTCTGGTGAATTCTCTCACCCTCCCGCGCTTCTGACTGTACCCAGTGCATGTATAAACAGAACAAACAAATAAATAAATAAATAAAATAAATAAATAAATAAATAAATAAAAAATAATTATATTTGTCCAGAGTCAAGATAAACAGTGTGTAACAGTGACTTTCTGATGAATATTCAACAAAATATCAAACTGTATCCATTTTAATGGATGGGCACCCATCCATTATCTGGTCAATAGAAAGATTTATCATATTTTTTACCCCTTTTATACGTATCAGAGAAAAGTCCCAACTTAGTGCAGCAGAACTCTCTCTATATATATTATAGTAAGAAACAAAATATATTTTTAAGTTCCCTTCAACTCTCTTAAATTACAAACTCACTCACTATGAGACAAATTTAGGAAAAAATTGACCATCTGTTTACATTAAGAATGGAAATGATGGGCCTCCCCTGGTGGCACAGCAGTTGAGCGCTGGGCTGCGAAGCTGGCTGTAGCCTCTGCAGCGCCAGTTCTATCCCCGGCCACCAGCAAGGGTCCCACATGGCGCGCAGACCTCTCCTGCCGAGCCTGCTGCTCCCCTCA
>NW_023605335.1:0-25056 GCF_014898055.3 Talpa occidentalis | reverse complement strand
AGCAAGGAGAAGATGCAAATAGGAAATGTGCTTCGAAGAGTCAAAATTTGCATTTGGATATGAACACTGGACCGGCTCTACAAACACAAATACATACTTCAGATGCAGGGGCAGACATATGTACAGATAAATATGAGAATGTATATTCACGGCGGCTTTATATAAATATGTATATACACACATATACATACATACATACATAGAGATACACTGTCCTTTATAAGTGTTTATATATTTAATGGTTGCGTAAAAATTCTTAGCAGCTTTCTTGAGGATGTATTTCAACAAAGGCTCTAAATTCTACATTGTAGTAAAAACTGACCTTTTTTGAATATAAAAAAATTCCCAGAGCAATTTATAATTACGCTGTAATATATTTGGAGGTTATAAATATGTTAAGTTCAACTTTTAAATTGCCTGAATAATTGGCTAAATTTGCCTAAATTTATAGTATTAGGAAGGATGACATGAAGGCCTTTAGCTATCTTGCAAAATTGAATATATGCTACTTTTATTGTTACTAATAATGACAGGTGGCATTATTAATTGTTCAGTAAGTACCAGTGCTGAGCTAGTAACTTTATAAATTACACTTTTTACCCCAAATGTTTCTCTCATCTCCAGTCAACTTTCAAAATCCAGGGGAAAGTGCAAAATATTTAAAACAAAAAAAAAGCCAAATTTAGTGATAGAATTTCAGTTAGACAGTGATTGAGTTTTCTAATTCTAACAATCCCTTCCCAACACTATACTTGCCGGAATAGATGCAATTTGACAATGTAGTTGGAAGGAAAATGACATCAACCCTGTAGTAAAAGGCAATAATTGATTTCATGAAACTCTTTAACAGAAAATGCCCAGATCATAGACATCAAACCCAGGAATGACTGTCAGAACCTCTTAATTTTTACTTGCCACAATAGCACAGTTCATAGGAATAAATGATGACTATCAGCCAAGAACATTTTCTTTTCAAGGTGCAGTCAATAATATGTAGGTAATAAAGTCCTGCATTTTGAAATCTGTTCTCAGGTTCCCAACCACATTTCTTATATTGGCTTCTTTTCATTCCTGTCTAGCAAGGAGTTTACTGTCACTTTGCAATCTACTCCTCTTAGTTTAAGTACTTCAAGTTGTTTTATATATATATATATATATATAAAGTTGTTATATATATATATATATATTATATATATATATTAATGAGCCTTTGTAAACCGAAACATTCATTTTATTTGATACTCTGGAAGACTTTCAGGGAATTATACTCCTCACTGCTTCAGTCACCTCTAACTGTGAAATCACACTAGTATATACATGTGCTATGCACAGTCTTTTATAAAAAGCTAAAGACCAGACCTTCTCCATGCGAGAGGTCTGTGCCTATCCCTCTTTGTCTTCCTATCACTAACTACAGTACATTGTGTGTGAGAAGTGTTCCATGAAGGATGAATAAATGAACAAATGAATGAATGAAGAGACCAGTTCTAATCTATATTTTCTAGTCTATTTTAACTCTCCCTGCTTAGTCAAGTCCAATTTCATTTTCCCATAAATATCTGCTTTTAGTTCTAACGACGACCTATACCTTAATTTAGAGCCAGAAAAAGGAGTGTCTGAAAGTCAGGACCTCATCTCTAAGAACTTCTCCTGTTTCTTTGCCTGAGTAAAATGATGCCTACAAAAAATAAATATGCAGTAGGGTCAGGGCTAAGGGTCTTTTTGTATGATTTTAGTAAAAACATATTTTTTATAGAAAAGTATCTGCAATAGCCTCCCAAGAGCTTGGTCAAATCACCCCAGAATTTGGTTTCCAGTGACAGTTATATGATATATGTGTGAAAATAATGGGCAGTGGTTTCAGACTATGAATGTTATTTTGGTTGACATTCTCGGCAACTGCCATCATTTTAAAATGGGAGAGTTAAAGTAAAAAAATAAATAAAAGGGAAGAAAACAAACAAAAAAACAAAAAAAAATTTATCTATTTTTTATAGAAACTACTGGAGCTAGGTTAGAAATGCTGACTGTCACATGACCACGAACCCTGAGCTTTCAGCTTTCTATCCAACTATTGAGAGGAAGTTGTTCTGTTTCCACCAGAATATTTTTAATAATGTCTCCTATAAATATATACATGATTAGACTGTGTGATTATAACACAATAAAGGTTTATAGCAAAACCTGTTGTTCACCTCACCATTGTTTATGCTATTTTAATAGGTAGAATAAACTTGGGAGTTTCTAAGAAAATGTCATTTTTCCAACTCAGCTAGGAAAGAAACTGACAACTGTGACATAATCATTAAAATGCTGCAATTTGTTAAAAATGCTCCCAATAATTTTTCTTCCTGAATTTTATTCAAAGGCTGAAGTGTGACACTGAGAAGGAGAGAAATGAGGCTAATAATGATTAACATATTGCAGCAGAGAAGGTTACCGTGATGTTTAATTTCAAAGCCAAAGTGCATGGAGTTGGTACCTTCACAGAATTTCTGATCATGGAGAAAGCAGGAGTTTGAAAAGAATGCAGGAACACATAGCCTTTAAAATAATGAACAGATTCCCACGTCTTGCCACACCACAGAAACACCCACCTACCGCATACGCATCCAGTTCCCAGGAACTCATCAATTAATTTAGTGACAAAAGATTATACCCTGAGTGATAGAGGTCCAGTGCTAAGATTCTCTTTATGGATAATTGGGGCCATAAAATAGTTCCAAAGCACCTTTTATTTGTCATTTGTTGACAATTCAACCGACTCTCCTGTCTGCCACCCTCCATATTTAAAGGGTCCCTATCGAAGTATGCAACACGCTCGTTTGTATGGGAAGGATGTCTTCATAGTGTTATGCCATTGCATGTCCTTTACTTCCTTCTGTTGTTCATCAGTCTACCTCCTGCTCTTTTTTTCTATGACACCTCTGAGGTGGTACCCATAGCAACACCCCGAGAAGAAGGTGAAAGTGAGTGTGCTGCACTCATCCCCAGCGCACGGTGCTGACAATGCCAGTCATTAATGCAGCAGCTTCTGCCTACTCAGATCTCCTTGCTCCTCTCTTGTCTTATTTCCCTTCATAGCAGCCACAGAGCTCACTCACGGAGATCCAGAGACTTGCTGTTAATGATTTGTCACTTGTTTAGAACACCTCAGGATGGCAGCTCTGTATAATCTGCCCTCAATAGCACTGCCACATTGCATTAGGAAACAATTACCTAGTTTATGACTGGTAAGGTAGGCACCAGAAATCCCAATTAAACTCCAGTGTTTCCAAAGAAGGCTAGGTGCCCCTAAATTTGAGGATAGGGAAGAGACACCACTATTAGGGATATTCTGCAAAGCAATGCCCTCTCGAAGAATAAACTGAGAACAACAGAATATGGAGAATAACTTGATGCAAGTTCAGTCACCATCATTTATTAGATTCTGGTTGTTTGTTACGACTTGGGTAAATGAAATGATGCACATACTTGCTAAATGTTTTTATGGTAGAGAAAAAAAATAATATATATAACTTTATTCCTTCAGTCACTCTCCTCCTCCTGTGTGTGTGTGTCTGTCCACACATGTGTGTGCAAGCACATGAATTTGGGGGAAAGGAAGCAATGAGTATGGACTTCTTTCTTTTATATCAAATAAGTGCCAGAATCTGTAGGTTTTTATAAAATTAAAAGTATATTTTGCTCTAAAAAGAATCTAGTATTGAATGTTTAAGAGCTAATGTAAATATGAGCTTGTAAAAATTGAGTCATAGGAAATGTTATTATATTGAACATATTTTGTCTTATATATTCCCAATGGATTTGAAAACACTATAGTTATTGATAAGGAATTTTATACATAAGAAAGACCAAATGTTACTGAACTTCCAAAAGTTACGGTCTGGATCTTCTCTGCAATAGCACTCATAAAATCATGTAACTAATTTTTAAAAACAGAATCGCGTTAAAAATTCCAGAAAAAATAGTGTACAGATATTTAGTCAAAGGTTTGCATACGCAAATATCATATATTCCTCTATCCTTATTGTGTCTGCTCCAAGAAGAGAAAGAAAACTAAGCACTTATCAGTAGCAGTGTGAAAGGAAAAGATTTATCATTTTAAATTTTTCTTTGCAGATGGTTTTCATTTTAAAAGGCAGGGAAGTGATTTTTTTGAAATCATTTTTTCCCCTAATGCAATTGAGCCAGACGTCTCTCGTAAATCTTGTTGCTTTAGTAGACAATACTCAATTCTCTAAACTTTATATGCAATAGCTGTTTTTTTTTTTAAGATGCCAGTCTGCCAGGCATGACAATGAAAGCCACCTGAAAGGTGGCATCACATCCCCAGTACGCCACCTGGACCACCTCCCTTTCCATAGCTCATCTAAGATTTACCTTTGTGCCCAAACTGATGAGTTTCAATGGGTTTCTAAAGATTTCTTCCTCCCCCTCTTTTTTGATAAATAGGAGGGAAATAAATGAGTTTGCCAGTCAATCCATCTTTTGAGCCAAATAACAACCCGCATGCAGTGATTCACTGAGTTCACTGAGATAGGGAGTCAAGACAAAAAGCAAATCATGGCAGGAAAAGGCATGGAGGGAATGCTGTCATTGTAATTTTTTAAAAAAAACAACCACTCAGTTAATAGTGGATTTAAATCTCCTACATGATGTTACCCCCTTTAAGGAAGAACAATTTAACATTTGTGACCAAGTACTGGATATTTCCACTGAGCAACTGACATGGTGGTACTAAGCTGACTGGATTCATTGTTATTCATCAAGTACATTTACTGTCAGCTTTTGAGACCACAGCATACCTAAAATCAAAATGTTCGTTAAATACCATCAATCACAAAAAATTCCATTCATCCTCCTTCCATGCAAAGTTTAGTCTGAGGTACTATCTATCCAGGACATTATATCTACATAAATAACACATATATTTATACATATAATAAAGTGTTTATAGATGGAACACACATAATTTTTCAACAGGATAATCCTTCCCATTTGCTCTGAAATATGTTGCTTTTTCAGACTCCAAGGCTGGATCTCTGTGATCACTTACATCCCCATCTTTGGAGACATGGAGGATTAAACAAAATGCAGTACTGATTGGCTCATATTTGCAAGCTCCACATGGGCAGTTTCAAAGATGAACTCTACCTAAGATTTTATTTCAAAACCAACGTTTATCTTGCAAATATTTCAGAGATACAGCTCAAATTAACAAAGGTTTTTGGAAAACTTCCTCTCGCGACTGATGAGAAGCAAGGCCTGGGGAGCAAATGGTAGCCATGCTCTCCAGGATATGAGCACTAAAGGGCCACTAGGACCTCAGTCTCCTGGTACTCAGTTCAGTGCTCCCCAAGTTACAATTGTGTCTTCCCACAAAAATGAGCCAATTCTGAACATATTAGAAAGGAAGAAAATGATCTTTAACTAACCAGGACTTCTTTTTAAAAAATTGTCTTTAAGTTCATTCCAAAAAGTATCATTTTGACATTTGTTTGCTGTAGCATAGAATAAACTTCTGCTGCCACCTCATTCCCTTTTACACATACATGACTTTCTGTTATTAAAATGTGAAAATAACTGGGAAAAATAAATTCATTTTTTCAAGACGTCTATTTCCCTACAGTTCAAAATTATAATGTTTATTTGAAGAAGTTTCTCTTAAACATCTGGAAGATATGCCAAAGTGATAAGCTGAGATACAAAAATCTTTTGCTCCCAGAATATATTTTTAAATATAATGCTGAAATGTCTACATAGGAGAATGAAAGTCAACATTAATCGCATCATAGAAAGATTATACATCCTGTATAACATTTTTATTTTTCTAAATCAAACCACATTTGAAATCCACCCGCTAGGATGATGGAAATCAGTTTAAGTCACCTTTTATTTGTCTTCTTCAGCTCTTACAGTCTACAATGCACAAAATTCAGAAAATTTTGGAAGAGAGATCTCCATCCTTCAGTCATTTGTAATGTCCATTGCAATGATCAAGGGTCAACTCAAAGGTATATTCCTAGTGCTTCCTCTGTTACGCTATCTCAGCTTTTGAACTCACTGCTGTATCTCAATATTCTTTAGCTCAAATATTTTTTATTCCTTTTTAAAGATTTATTTATTTATGCATACAAGAGCTGGGGTAAAGGCCAGAGATGCAGGGTGCGAGAGGACCCACCAGAGACAGAATAGGGAACACAACATGCAGATCGACCAAAACACACTGCTGAGGGGAGCAGCGGGAGAAACAGGAGAGGTCTGTTGTGTCACGTGGGTAGCTCCTTGGCTGGCTGGGGCTCGAACTCCCACCGCAGAGGCTGCAAAGCACCTCATTGTGTGATGCTCAACCCCCTGTGCCACCAGGGAGGCCCTAGCTCAAATATTTTAATAGCATTTTATATTTATGTAATGTTCCATCCTATTTTTATGCCATAATTTCTTTAACCATTTCTTTATTGTTGGACTTTTTGATTATCTTGAGGATTGTTGCTATTATTTGCTTACCCTAAACAGAATTACATTTATATATAAATCTGGCCATATCTTTGATCATCTCCAAAGCATGGTTTCTTAGCAGTGAGATTCCTGTCTTAAGGACTACAGTCTTAGAGATCTTGAATCAAGCTTTAAATTACTTTTCCAAAATAATGTTACCCTATTAATGATTTAGTTCCTTCAAATTATTTGTTGCAAATTTCCCTAACTCTCCACCTTTCAATTTTTGAGAAAATAATGAAGCTTAACATTTTTTAGATAGGTTTTCCCTGTGTGTTATGTTTAGAAATTCCTTCTGCATCCAGAGAACTAACATTCTCTCATATTTTACTTATTTAACATTTTAATCAAACTAGAATTTATTTGCTACAAGGAGGAATGTAGGATATATATTTTTTCAAAATAGCTAAATCAATTTTCCTAGAAACATTTCCTGCCCTCGGTAACTTATGAGACTTTCTTTCTCATAAAGATTGGATCCAAATCGTCCCAAGTAAACACTAGAATTTGGGTTCACTAGTGAGGGACTTACCTCTCAGTCAAAATTTAAGAGGACATCAAAAATCCTCAGTAATGAAAATAAATATTTTGAAGCAGTAATTTAAAAATCAAAATAAAAGCAAAAATTCCTAATGAGCAATATATCAAAATTTTTAGTAAACACAAATTTACATCTATATATTCCTGGGATTATTATTTGAAATAAAAATCCAAACAAAAAATATAAGTACTAGCAGTCCCCTCCCTCAATGTTTCTAGAGATTCCTGTGAATACTTACATTCTCTGGGTGTTCACACTCATCTGAAACTTTGGCTAAATTGTCAAATACTTCTAACCATTTATTCATAATTCTGCACAGCTTCATCCTTAACATGGACACAGATACTGCATCTTTATTTCCCAAGGCACTGCCTTGACGTTGTATATACATCTGAATAATATATAGTACTGTATAGTATACCTCTAAATAATATATAGTATTATAAACTAGCATTACTTCAAATAAATAAAATTAACAAACACATAAATGAATGGCACGGTGGTTCCCTGCAATCACTGTCACCAAGAGTTTTCCTAAGATTGGCCAAATGCCAAGATGCTATTTACTGCGTTCTCTCACCTGTCATGTGAACTGAACAATTATCACTTTTTCTTTGCCACCTCTTTTTCAAGATATCATAGGAAAACTAAAAATTCTTAATTCTTTACTATGCAAAAAAAAAAAAAAGCCACAGCACCAGAGCACCAGTTCTACCTTCATCTACATCCTCTTGCCCTTAGCACTTCAGAGCTCACAGGCCAATACCTGCATTTACCACTTAAGACAATGTCTGGCCACCAAAGGTTGTTTGATACATGGGAGCAAACAGGTTGAAAGTACTGGAAATGCCCTGGAGCAGATGGCTGAGGTGCCTGATTTTCCCCCAATCCCCAGATTCCAGATTTCACTATCAAAGTCATGACCCACTTGCCACAGTGGTAAGTTGCTGGAGGAAAAAAAAAAAATCTGACCACCTTCCTCCCCATCTTATTTCTCTACTTGCCTGCAATCTTCCCTAGGGTAACCTTCCAAATCAACTACTTGCACCCAAATACTTACTGCAGAGTTCACTTCTTAAGATTGCACTCATAACCAATAGGAACTTTTAACTTGTCCTTCTAGATTTTAGTTTAGAAAGAACAGGCAGGGCTTTGGAATCAGAGTTTTTGTTCATAGTGATTCCAAAGTTTCTGAATTAAACCTATCGGTTGAATTAATTTCCCACCACCAACTTCTAAAAGCAGAAGGGGAAAAATGTTGGGCAGCCTGAATGAGATATTTAATCTCCTACTATCTAAAGCAAATTCCACAGAATACAGCTCTCTGTTATTCAAACATTTATATACCAGGGTCTTTTTATTTTTAATTTTACATTTACTTTCATTGATCCATAGGCCAGAACCATGCTTTTTATATTTTTATAATTTTTCTAAAAATTTGTACTTAATTTTACCTCCAATTTCTGCTTTCCTGCTTTCATTTTCTTAAATAGTATGATTTTTTTTTCAGATCAATTTAAGAATAATTGTTAAATTTAAGGAAAAAATAAAACATGTTGGGATCCAAAATAAAATTGAATTAAATGTCAATTACAAAGAAGTTTGTCTTTGAAAAATTTTCTTTCTACATTGCAACATAAAGCTGTCTCTCCAATAATTTTGGACTTCTTTTATGTCTCAGGAAAACATGGCTTATTATACAAATAATGAAGCACATATTTCTTACTGTAAATATGAAGTTCATTTGGTTGCAAATATGAAGCACGTATTTCTTAAAATGAAATTAGACCTAGAGCTAAAAATAGATTAAAAAAAAAGATTTCCTTTCATAATGAAGTCAATCACAATCTGGTACAATGAAAATGATACTTGCTCCAAGCATAGTGATCTATTTTAGTTTACAGATTACAGTACAAAATGTTTTTTTTTTTTTTTTTTTTTTTTTTTTTAATATTAAATTTTATTTTTATATTCCCCCATACAATTGCAAACGCCCCATTCTGACCCCAATCCTTCCCCTCCCGCCCCCACCCCCCAACAAGTGTCTCTGGTTCATAGTTTTTGTTGATTTTGATTGTCACTTTCTTATAGTTTTTCATTTTCCTGGTCCCTTATTTAAGTTTTCTAGATTCCTGCTATGAGTGAGACCATCCGGTATTTTTCTTTTTCTTTTTGGCTTATTTCGCTGAGCATGATCCCTTCCAGTGCCATCCATGTTGCTGCAAATTGCATGTGTTTATCTTTTTTGAATGCTGAGTAATATTCCATGGTATATATGTACCACATCTTCTTGATCCAGTCATCTATTTTTGGGCATTTGGGCTGTTTCCAAAGCTTAGCTATTGTAAACAGTGCTGCTATAAACATAGGAGTGCAGGTGCTCTTTGGAATTGATGTTTCTGTGTCCTTTGGGTAAATACCTAGGAGTGGAATTGCTGGATCATATGGAAGCTCTATGTTTAGTAGGTCCAGAAATCTCCACACAGCTCTCCATAGTGGTTGGACCAGTTTGCACTCCCACCAACAGTGCACAAGAGTTCCTTTTTCTCCACATCCTCGCCAACATTTGTTGTTGCTAGTTTTTTTAATATGTGCCATTCTCACTGGTGTGAGATGGTATCTCATGGTAGTTTTGATTTGCATTTCCCTGATTACAAGTGATGTTGAACATTTTTTCATATGTCTGTTGGCCATTTGCATTTCCTCTTCAGAGAAGTTTCTTTTTAGCTCTTCTGCCCATTTTTGGACTGGATTATTTTCTTTGTTGTTGCTGAGTCTCATCAGCTCTTTGCAGATTTTTGTGATCAGTCCTTTATCATTAGTGTTGGGTGCAAAAATGTTCTCCCAGTTGGTGGGGTTTCTCTTTGTTTTTGTTATTGTCTCTTTTGCTGTGCAGAAGCTCTTTAATTTGATGTAGTCCCAGCTGTTTATCTTTCTCTTCACTATCACTGCTTTGGGTGATGTGTCTGTAAAGATGTCTTTGATGTGCAAATCCCGTAGTGTTTCGCCTATATTTCCTTCTATGTATTTTATGGTTTCAGGTCTTATGTCTAGTTCTTTAATCCATTTTGAGTTGATTTTTGTGTATGGTGTGAGGTAGTGGTCAAGCTTCATTCTTTTGCATGTAGCGACCCAGTTTTCCCAGCACCATTTATTGAACAAACTTTCTTTGCTCCAATGCATAGTCTTTGCTCCTTTGTCAAAGATTAGTTGACCATAAATCTGTGGGTTTATTTCTGGATTTTCTATTCGATTCCATTGGTCTGTATGTCTGTTCTTGTTCCAATACCATGCAGTTTTGATGATTATGGCTTTGTAGTATAGTTTGAAGTCTGGGAGTGTGATGCCTCCATTTCCTTCTTTTTTTTTCAGTAGAGCTTTGGCTATTCGGGGTTTTTGGTGATTCCATATGAATTTCATCAATAATTGTTCTATTTCTTTGAAGAATGCCATTGAGATTTTGATTGGAATAGCATTGAATCTGTATATTGCTTTTGGTAGGATGGCCATTTTAATAATGTTTATTCTTCCAATCCATGAGCAGGGGATGTCTTTCCATTTCTTTGTGTCTTCTTCTATTTCTTTTAACAGTGTTTTATAGTTTTCTTTGTATAGGTCCTTTACCTCTTTTGTTAGATTTATTCCCAAATATTTGATTTTTTTTGTTTCGATAATAAAAGGGGTGGTTTTTTTGATTTCTTCTTCTTCAGATTTATTGTTTGTGTATAGGAAGGCTACTGACTTTTGCGTGTTGATTTTGTATCCTGCCACTTTACTGAATTGATTGATGAGTTGAATTAGTTTTTCTGTGGAGATTTTGGGGTTCTCTATGTATATTATCATATCATCTGCAAATAGTGATAGTTTGACTTCTTCTTTTCCTATTTGGATTCCTTGGATGTCTTTCTCTTGTCTTATTGCTCTGGCTAGGACTTCCAGTATTATATTGAAAAGCAGTGGTGAGAGTGGACATCCTTGTCTTGTTCCAGATCTTAATGGAATTGCTTTCAGCTTTTCACCATTGAGAATGATACTGGCTGTTGGCTTGTCATAGATGGCCTTTATGATGTTGAGGTATGTTCCTTGTATCCCAAGAATTTCAAGAGCTTTTATCATGAAAGGGTGTTGCACTTTGTCGAAAGCTTTCTCAGCATCTATTGATATTATCATATGGTTTTTATATTTCTTTTTGTTGATGTGTTGGATAACGTTGATTGATTTTCGGATGTTAAACCATCCTTGTGCCCCTGGAATGAATCCAACTTGGTCGTGGTGAATTATCTTATGGATACATTGTTGGATTCTGATAGCTAAAATTTTATTGAGGATTTTTGCATCAGTGTTCATTAGGGAGATTGGCCTATAGTTTTCCTTTTTTGTGTTGTCCTTATTCGGTTTTGGTATTAGTGTAATATTGGCTTCATAGAACGTGTTTGGTATTGTCCCTTCCTTCTCAATTTTTTGGAAGAGTTTGTGAAGGATAGGCACTAATTCGTCTCTGAATGTTTGGTAGAATTCATTTGTAAATCCATCAGGTCCTGGGCTTTTGTTTTTGGGGAGGTTTTTAATTACCATTTCAATTTCGCTGCTTGTAATTGGTCTGTTTAGGTGTTCTATTTCTTCTTTATCTAGCTTTGGGTGATTGTAGAGTTGTAGGAATTTGTCCATCTCCTCTAGATTGTTGAACTTGTTTCCATATAACTGTTCATAGTAGTTACTGATTATTCTTTTGATTTCTGCTGTGTCCGTTGTGATTTCTCCTCTTTCATTTATGATCCTGTGTATTTGTGCTTTCTCCCTTTTTTCCTTTGTGAGCCTGGCTAGGGGTTTGTCTATTTTATTTATTTTTTCAAAGAACCAGCTCTTGGTTTCATTGATCTTTTGGATTGTTTTTTTAGTTTCAATTTCATTTATTTCTGCTTTGGTTTTTATTATTTCTTTTCTTCTACTGGTTCTGGGTTTTTTGTTGTTCTTTTTCTAGATCTTTGAGCTTCGAGATTAGGTTGTTTCTTTGAGTTCTTTCTTGTTTTTTGATGTGAGCTTCTATTGCTATATATTTTCCTCTTATTACTGCTTTTGCTGCATCCCCTACATTTAGGATATTGGTGTCCTCCTTGTCATTCAATTCAAAGAATTTTTTAATTTCTTCTTTGATCTCCTCGTTAGTCCAGTGGTCTTCCAGTAGTGTGGCTTTTAATCTCCATGAGGTAGGATAGTTCCTTGCCTTCTTTTTATGATTTATTTCTAGTTTGATGCCTTCGTGGTCAGAAAAGATGGTTGGTATGATTTCAATCTTGGTGTATCTGTTGATGTTTGTCTTGTGCCCCAGTATGTGATCGATCCTGGAGAATGATCCGTGTGCGCTTGAGAAAAATGTGTACTCCGTTTTTTTTGGGTTTAGTGTTCTATAGATGTCTGTTAAGCCCAAATGCTCTAGGTCCTTATTTAGAGCTTTAGTTTCTTTACTTATTTTTTGTCTTGTTGATCTATCCATTGTTGATAGTGGTGTGTTGAAGTCTCCCACTACATATGTGTTTTCTCTGATGTCTGTTTTCAGAGAGGACAACAGTTGTCTGATATATTTTGGTGCTCTTTCGTTTGGTGAGTATATGTTAATGAGTGTTATTTCTTCTTGAAGTATTGTCCCCTTAATCATAATGTAGTGACCATTGGGGTCTCTTTTTATTTTTTTGAGTTTGAAGTCTGTTTTATCTGATATAAGTATAGCTGTTCCTGCTTTCTTTTTTGGCCCATTTGCTTGTAGGATTGTTTTCCATCCTTTGACTTTGAGCCTATTTTTATCTTTTGTAGCTAAATGTGTTTCCTGGAGACAGCAAAAGGTTGGGTTTTGTTTCTTTATCCAGGCTGCAACTCTGTGTCTTTTTATTGAAGAGTTTAGTCCATTTACATTTAGAGTTAATATTGATATGTTAGCATCTGTATTTGCCATTATGTTTGTCTTTCCTTTGATTTTATTTATTTATTCTTTTAATAACTTTTTTTTTTGGTCTTCTTTCGTTGTTATTCGTCCCTCTGAGGTTCTGGCTTTAGGATTCCTTGTAGTATTTTTTGGAGTGGGGGTTTAGTCGCAATGAAATTCCGGAGTTTCTCTTTGTCTGGGAAGGTCCATATTCTTTCTTCATGGAGGAAAGAGAGCTTTGCGGGATAGAGTATTCTTGGTTGGCATCTGTTTTCTTGGAGTCTGTTGACTATGTCCCTCCACTCTCTCCTTGCCCGTAGTGTTTCTTCAGAGAAGTCTGATGTCAGCCTGATTGGTTTTCCTTTGAATGTTATCTGTTTCTTCCCTCTTGTCAGCTTCATTATTTTTTCCTTGTCCTGGATTCTTGGGAGCTTTACTATTATGTGTCTTGCTGTGTTTTTCCTTTTGTCGTGGAAGTTTGGTGTTCTTCTTGCTTCTTGTATATCAATTTTCAGCTCCTTCTTCTCATTTGGGAAGTTCTCTTCAATTATATCCATGAATATTTTCTCTGTTCCTACATCTCTCTCCTCTCCTTCTGGAATTCCTATAACTCTTATATTTCCTTTCCTCATGGAGTCAGATAGTTCCCGAAGTCTTTCTTCATTCTTTTTCCTTCGTACTTCTCTTTCCTTTTCTGTTTTGGTTCTTTTTATTTCTGTGTCTTCAAGATTACTTATTCGTTCTTCCATTTCATCTATTCTGCTTTCATTGCTTTTCCCAGAGTTCTTTAGTTCCTCCATTAATTCTTTGATCTCCTGCATTTCTCTTACTTCCCTCTTTAGGGACTCAATTTCCTTCTTCTGATCTATCACTTTTTTAATCATGGCAATTTTAAATTCTCTTTCTGGAAGGCTCAGAAGTTCTTCCAAGTTGCTGTCGTTGCAATCTGGGGAGTGGTTTTCTTTTTGTGGTGTGCTTCTTTCCTGAGGAGTTTTTAGGTTGCGTGTGGTTCTTCTACTCCCTACTGTCTGTTTTCTAATTTGTCGTATGCGTTGGGACACTGTGTTGCTCGGACTGACTGACATCTTGGGTGAACTTCTCCGCTCCCCTCTGGCTCTTCCAGGAGCCATCTCTGTCTTCTGGGGGAGCTTTCTGCTGGTTTTAGGCAGTTTTTACTGAAGAAATGTCCCTGTTCTCAAATGGCGAAGCGGGGTGCAGTCCCTGCGCCTCCGGTTTCAGGCACACTCTTCTGCGCCCCCGGTCTGCCCCGGACGTGGGTGCCTGCTCCCTCTGTGGGCTCAGACTGCTGGTCGGAAGGGGCCTGGCGTGGAATAACTTCCCGGCTGGCCACTGCAGAAGCCTTCTGCCCTTTTCAAGCAGTCTTAAGAAATTTCCTGTTCTATGGGGTGTTAGTGACTTTTTTTTTCCTGGTCACTAGGTGGCGCCAGAGATCTCTCCTATTGTCCTTGGGGGGCTGTTTTTCGTCCCCCCCCACCCCGTGGGACAGGGAACAGAGCGGGAATGGTAGGGTACACCTCAACAGCTTTGGGGTGCTGTGTCTGCCTTGTGCCCCACCGTCGTGGAGAACCCACGCCCCGAATTTTCGTGCCCCGGGTCTCAGTTCAAAGCCCTCAGTTCCAGGACGCGGGCTGTAGCCCAGTTCAGTGGCGCGGGAATGGCGCCTTTTGCACTGCTCCCGTGCCTGGGCGCCTGGTTCCTGCTCACTCAGGGAGGGACCTTCACCTCAGTGAGGACCTCCGCGCGTCTCCCCGCAAGCCTAGGTCGTCTCCCCGCAAGCCTAGGTCGCAGGCGCGGGGACCTGGGCAGCCGCGATTCCGGTCTGCACTTGCTTTTCAAGCTCCCCGAGCGCGCCGCGTTTCCGCGCCAGCTTACCGGCAGCCAGGGCTGTGTGCGCGTCTCCCGGGGTATTTGTTCTTCTCTAATGGCGCCCGGAGCCGTTCGCTCACCGCCGCGGCGAATCCTGCAGGGTTCGCCTCAGCTCCCGTTCACGGGATGTGGTGGCTGCAATAGTTCCTTTCCACTCACAGTCCCGCTTGCTACGTCGTTTGTTCTTGTTGGTTGTTTTGGTTTGTTGTTTTTCTCCCTCTCTGCCGTCGGAGAGTGCTGCCTCTGTGGGCGGGGGAGGGGAGCAGGGTTCTGCGCTTCCCTCCCTTCTAGTCCTCTTTTATGGCCACTTTCTTCTTCGGGTAGTTTGCTGGAGTCACCCGTTTATCTTCCGTGTCCCGGTTCTCACTGGGACCTGCCGCTTTTCCTCCCTATTAACTTTTTTTAATGGGAGATCTTACTCGCAGCGTCTCCTCGCCGCCATGTTGCTCCAGTACAAAATGTTTTAATTCAAAAATGACTTCCAAAATTCAGACAGCTTTTCCCATTTTTCAATGCAGTCTTAATTATATTAAAGATCTAGGACTTTTGATTTTAGGGATAATGCAACATGAAGGTTATGATTATTAATTTTGATTTTTATTATACCCCTCTCCAAAAATAGTTTAAAATAACAAACATATATGATATACTTAATAAGAATCACGAAAAGGAAAAGGAAGTATTTGTTTCTTTTCCCACAGAAGTATTTATTTAAACCAGCTTTATTCATTTAGATACTTTTACGATCCAAGTAGTTTGACTATTTTAAGCATAAGACTATACTGGGTTAGGATGATCACTAACCTTAGAATAGGGTTGGACCCTGACAAATACAGAGCAATGAAGTGAACTCACGAGAACCTCAAGAGGCAAGTTTTACTCTTGAGTTTAGGAGAATGGACCTCAAAGCCTGCTTTTCTTTTAACTCACTGTGAAATTATAAACAAATTACTCAGCCATCTCTGGACTGCTAGCATTTGTGATTAGAAGAGTTATAAATTCTTTTTCCAGTTCGCAAATCTTTGGTCTAAAATGATACCTACTCTGGATTGCTAAATCTGGGCAACACTCCAAATCATTTATGTTTACACATAGCAATTCACAAAATTTACTTAATTTTTAGTACCTTAATTGAAGTATAATTTACATACCATAAATTCACATTACCCATTTAAAGTATACAAGCAAGTGGTAGTTTTGGTCAAAATTCTTAATCCTTTCCTCAATTCAGGTAAAGTGGTGGTGGTGGGGTTGTTGTTTAGAACACAGATCATAGTAAATGGCTGGTAAGTTGGCTTCAGTAAGTCTGTTAGTAGAATGAGAATGTTATTCAAGTCATATTTTCTCAATGTGTTTTTGTTTCATTTGAAACAGTTCAAATTCTTATGCCATCAGACGTAATACTGAAATATAAATCTAAAAACATTTCAGAAACAAATGAAATGCATTCGTGGGATAATCAAGGTTAAGATTTTACCAACAGGCAAACCAGTTTCAGATAATACTCAGAGACTCACAGACAGGTGGAACAGAAGAAAAAGACATTTATCTGACATGATACTACTCCTGGTCTGCTGTGATCCTTGGCAACTTCACTATGCCTTGTTTCCTCATGTTTGAGAAAATGTGATCAATTATGATACAACCTCTGTTATTGTAACAATGATAGACTTTTTTATTAATTAGATGTCATATGAAATGAATATAGACTATTCTCCAAATTTAAATATTGGTTCCTAGATAAACAAATATATACATATATATATATTTTTTTTTTGATGGCCATGGTTGGAATTTTATTTACTGTGATTATAGAAAAGGGATAGAAAAAAAAAAGGACTTAGATTACATTTAAAGTAAATGTAAATATTCTCAATCAGAGATTAATGTATAAAAATGCTTGAGTTATCTTTGTAGTGAGAACTTTATTTATTTGAATTCCCTTTGAGCAGGAAGAGTCCAATATGACCCACCCATATTTAGGGGAAGTTATTTTCATGGCTGACCTATATGATCTGCTAAATTCTATTATTTGATGGCTTAACTCTTAAAGTTAAGAGCATTTTTATACATTAAGTTAAGTTAAGCATTTTTATACATTAAAAATGCTTGAGTTATCTTTGTAGTGAGAACTTTATTTATTTGAATTCCCTTTGAGCAGGAAGAGTCCAATATGACCCACCCATATTTAGGGGAAGTTAATTTCATGGCTGACCTATATGATCTGCTAAATTCTATTATTTGATGGCTTAACTCTTAAAATATTAATTTAACATGATTTCTAACTAGTAGATTTCCTGCTATCTACAGTGGAATCATCAGGGAGTTGAGATAGAGATGACAGAGGAAATGAGGGATGAAAAACATGTGGACTCTGAGTCCATTTCAATATAAGTTACCAAACTGGTCACTCTCCTCCATGTTGCCACAACAAAAGAAGAAATATAAAGGCATTCAAGACACATAACTTTGTTTCAAAACCACATGGTCTGAATAATAAGCAGTCCTTCATGTTAATGATCGGTAAAATAAATATTATTGAACACTCATTATAGGCAGAACTCTGTACTAGATGCTGTGGTATATACAAAAATGAATGATAGACAGTCCTGACTCACAGGTGGCAGGAAGTAAAGATTAGTGACCTTAATATAAGGCAGATTCTGAGGGGAAGTGAAGGGAGCAGGGAAACAAGCTGAGTGTTCAGAGAGACTTTTTGAAAGAGTGGAGATTTGAAGGAAGCTTTCAGGTAGACCTTAGTTACCTAACCTTAATCCAAATTAAGTCACCATGATTTGCCAGATTCTCAATGTGTATACAAAGTAAAATATCAAACCACATGTTGTGGATGTTTTATTTGTGGAAAAATCCTATACTGCAAATATTTTAAAAATTGAAGTGCCATAGTGAATGTAAAATCAGAAAAGCCACCCCCTCACGCATAAACTATAACCCCCAGGTCTCCATAATCAGGTGCAAGTATTCAGACACAAAACCATCCTATACCTTTCAGCAGCTCATAGGAATTAGGAGACACATTTTAAAACAAATCAAACCATAGCTTCTCAAATAAAGAACTCCTCAAGTAATGTGAAAATCACAAAATCAAGTGCAGGAAGTTTTGGATCGGGAGCTTGAGGCACTGGAAGAGCTAGGTCTTGATTCTTGGTGATCTTCCTCCTTGACCTCTGAGTTTTTATGGCACCTTCTCCGGCTCTGGGTCAGGGAACACGCTGGGCCCCTGCCGCACCCTGACTCGCCAGGATGCCATTGATGTATGATAGTAATGGAAAACCAAGGGCTGGGGTTTTTCTAATTTTCACAGAAAATGAACTTTAATTCAAAACTATGCCTGGCTAATTAAACTTTCCTGTGATCTAATTTGCTCTAATTATTTCCATAAATTGAGATGTAACAGGGGTTATATAAAATTATTGTAACAGAAAATTGAGTTTGAGTCTAAGTTTTAAGCTAAAATGAGGTTTCTGACTTGTTTCAACCTGTTGCTAGAGGTAGAAATCAGAACTGTACAAAATCAAGCAAATTAAAATTTATAACAAGCTTTTTTCTCTTTGAAACCTTAAGGTAAAGTTTCATTCTGAAAATGCCAAAGACTGATGTTATCCTGGACAAATGAAGCTGAGCAGACCATTTTGATGTAAAGCCAATGAAAAACTGAGTCATCTAAATTGAATGCATTGATCATCAAATACTACCTATAAGTCAAACTACTTCCTACTTCATGAAGGACATGTTATCTAACTAGAAAGCATTAACAGTCTCTATCAGATTATATTTTCATCTCTGTGGCACTAGGATGGCAACTTTTGAAATATGTTCCTTCACTCTTTTATGTTGGAGCAGAGCATGGGAGAGGGTAACAACCTACAGGAGAAATGGAAATCTTATCACAGTATGAACATATGGAAATAAATCACAGAACTTTGCCTGGAGTTAGAGTGAACACTCAAAAGAAGTTATGAACACAAGGAGTTCACAACCCTAACGATGAAAACAGACAAGAGTTTGGACCTTAGGATATCCTTCATATTGGCTAACTAGATTACTTTCTACGTATGTTGGTATACACTTTATAACAGAGCATGAACTCCACCAAAGGGAATAATTGCCATCTATAGAAATCTTATAAATCTGCCTAATTTTTTTTTAAAATCAATTAAATAAATACATCAAATTATACTCATCTATATTTTTAATGCACCTCATTGTAGTTCATTATGTAAGACCCCCATATGTTCTGTATCATTAGTGAAACATTCTCAGTGGTGTAATGAAGTAGTTCATACACATGGGGCAAAGTAATGCCTTTTTCATTTCTTTTGCACATTTCATTACAGGGTGGAGATGCTGCAATTTTTCACTTATGATTCCACTTTGGTGTGGTGATGGGAAATAGACCTAGAGCCAGAGCTGCATCCAATTTCTCTAATTTCATAATTCAGCAACTGATAATTTGCTGAGGATAACTTTTCTTAACAGTCTTCCCATTGGTGCTCAGGAAAAGCGGGCTAGAGGCTAAAGTTCCTAGCTTCCTTTTTTCCAAGCAAACTAGAGACAGTTGATTTTTTTAAAGATTTATTTATTTATGCATACAAGAACTGGGGTACAGGCCAGAGATGCAGGGGGCCGAGAGGACCTACCAGAGACAGAGTGGGGAGCAGAACAGGCAGACTGACTGAAATACACTGCTGAGGGGAGCAGCGGGCAAAACAGGAGAGGTCTGCTGCACCATGTGGGTAGCTCCCTGGCCAGAGATCAAACTCATGCTGCAGTGGCTGCAGATAGCTTCATAGTGCTGCAACTTAACCCCTTGCGCCACCAGGGAGGTCCTAGAGATAGTTGATTTTTAAGGAAAATGAGTACTATCGTCACCTACAGCCATTTTTTGGCAGTGGTTAATTGTAGCTTGTGAACCGATTTCTGAAAAGGAAATCTCAGTGTATGGAAGACAGGAAATGTTGGATCCCATCCCTTCCAAAGTTAGCATTCCTGAATATTTGCTTTAGGGTTGATCCATTAGAATTTCTATCTTCTTTTTATTTATTTATTTATTTTTATTTATTTATGCAAGCACTGGGTACAGTCAGAATTGCGGCAGAGAACTCACCAGAGCCAGAGAGGGGAACAGAACAGGCAGACTGACGAAGTACACTGCTGAGGGGAGCAGCGGGCTCGGCAGGAGAAGTCTGCGTGCCATGTGGGACCCTCGCCGGTAGCGGGGGATGGAACCGGAGCTACAGAGGCTGCGGGCAGGTTTGCAGCCCAGCGCTCAACCACTGCGCCACCAGGGGAGGCCCTACAATTTCTATCTTCTTTTGCCTGATTGATATGAGCAGAATTTTTTTATATGGCTTCATCAGAATGGCTGCTCAGGGGCCTCCCTGGTGGTGCCAGGGGTTAAGTCTCAGCACTGTCAAGCTATGGGAAGCCACTGCAGCCTGAGTTCAATCCCCAGCCATGAAGGTGACCCACATGGAGCAGCAGACCTCTCCCACCTTACCTGCTGCTCCCTGCAGCAGTGTATTTCTCTCAGTTTGCCTCTTCTGTTCCCCACTCTGTCTCTGGTGAATCCTTGTACCACCACCTCTCCTCCCCTCACCATCCCCCTCACCTGTGGCCTACACCCCAGCTCTTGTATGCATAAATAAATACATCTTTAAAAAAGAAAAGAAAAAGAAAAACTGCCACTCAGCAGAATAGTCTGTAGCTCTCCAGGAGATCAGAAAGACTGTTGTATCACAGACTGTAAGTAGCTGAACTCTGATCATATGGCCTTTTTTTTTTTTTTAAATGAAAGGTTATAGGTCACACAAGGTATGGAAGTTAAGTATTTCCCTGGGGAGTTTTCAGGGCCTTCAGTATTTACAACTGCTTCTCTATTGCTAGGCTTGTTTGCCCTCTCCTCTCTCGTGTGTCTACAGCCATGAACGGCCTTCCCCTAGCTTGAGCACTAAACTGAAATATCCTTCCCCAGCGACCAGTCCCCAGGCCCCTGGCCTCACTGTGACCCAGGTACATCCAGGTGTGTGCCATGGCTGAAAGAGGGCCCTGCTCCCCTGTGCCCTCACCCTTTCCTGGCACACATCAAGAAGGAAGTCTGTTATTACACATTCTTTCATTATAAGATGCCTGCTGAGCCGGGATGGCCAAGTGCTCACAAAGTGTTTCCTGGGATGTGTGTGGCTGTCTATTGTGATGCCCCACAATATGCTTGATGTGCCCGGGTGCATCCTCAGCAGCGCGCATTTTTACTCTCCCACCATTTGCAAATATTTAACCTAGGATATATTTCTCATTCCTTCACTTCATAGGAATTTTAATAATTACTATAATTACTATACTGTTTTTCCTTTAAAGTGCTCATGTCAAACTCAAAGGCTTGCATTGGGGAGAGAGGAAGAAAGGAAAAGGTGCACAAGAGACTCCCACGAGTTGGTGGAAAGAAAAGTTGAAGTAACAGTCACCAAGCCAGCAAGTCCCTGCTGTCCACTAAGTGGCCCTTTAAGGATAAGGCAGGGAGTCAGTGACACTGAACAGTAGCCCTCTTCTGTTCAGCATCTGCTCCTGGCCTGGCACGCAGCTCAGAGTCTATGAAGGCTAGGCAGACCCAGTTCTGCCTGCTCTCCTGAAGACGGACAGCCCTCATGCTAGTTAGCCCAGAGGACGCAATGGCCATAGAATTTTGTTGCAACAAGAGCTGCTGAGTGAAGCTTTCTGCAACCTCTGCAGCACAGGTTCGATTCCTGGCCAGCTGGGGAGATACCCACATGGCGCAGCAGACCTCTCCTATCTCACCTGCTGCTCTCTCAGCAGTGTATTTCAGTCAGTCTGCCTGTTCTGCTCCCCGCTCTGTCTCTGGTGAATCCTCTCACCCCCCACACCTCTGGCCTGTACCCCAGCTATTATATAAATAAAATAAAAAAGATTAAATATTCTGTTAAAAAAAAAAAAGAGCTGCTAAAGAGCAAACTCCCCAGAGTTTGTGAGTGAGCTGGCATCCCTGTCTGTGGCACTAGCAAACAAAAATTTTCTGTTTTCTAAAGTCAATTTCAGACTCTGCAGTGAGGAATGGGCACTCAGAGAAAAATAGTATTAAAGGCTAAGCCGGAATGCAAGGCTTATTCTGCTCGCTGTCTCCTCCCTGTAGCAGATAGCCTCTCAATTCATCTGAAGTGAGCAGCATCTACCACGTGATATTCTGTGTGCAGACAAATAATGGCCCCCATACAGCTGTGCACATTATCTGGCAGGCAGATGTGGGACCGAAGCTGCAGTTGATACAGTTCATGTGCAACAAGAAAAAGAACCGTCCATTAGCACTAATTCTCTTCTTTCTTAACAGGTTCACTGTTTGAACCTGACCCTCCACTTGGTTTATCTATAAAATGTGGGAGATGCAGTCTTCATAATGTTCTCTTGTTTCAGAGAGGAGTTAATCGGGTTAAAGGTTTTGGCCTTTAGCCGAAACCCCTGAATGCAGGGTTTAAGTAGGAATGCACTCCTGTTTTCCCCCCGTCTCCATAACTACATTCTCGGGGGACTGGGGAGTTTAACTGAAATTAGATGGTTCCAAGTGCTAACACCTGCTACAAGTTCATCAGTTTTTGCAGGCTTTACAGCAGTGTCGGGCATTTCAACAGTTTATGTAGTAAAAGACGGAGGAGGGCGCGGTGGCCCCGTCACGGCGTGCTATTTTTTCTCTGTGGCTTTTCTCATCTTGCTGCCTTCACAGTCATGCTGCTTCGCCACTGTGAAGGAGCACGGCTGCTCCCTTGCTGGCTGCTGCCTCATTACCGATGTCCACAGGAGAGAGGCCTGTGGAGGTGGCCTTGAACGCCCTACTCATCCCAGGGGGCCAGGAGCACATGAAGTTGACTTTAAATTATTTATAGGGGCCTCCCTCATGGTGCAAGGGGTTAAGTCTCAGCACTATGAGCTCTCCACAGCCACTGCTGCATGAGTTCGATCCCCAGCCAGGGAGCTACCCACATGGTGTAGCAGACCTCTCCTGACTCGCCTCCTGCTCCCCTCAGCAGTGTATTTCAGTCAGTCTGCCTGTTCTGTTCCCCACTCTGTCTCTGGTGATTCCTGTCAGCTCTGACCTAAACCCCAGTTTTTGTATGCATAAATAAATAAATCTTTAAAAAACAAATAAATTGTGTATAGATTTTCCTTTTGCACCAGCAAGGCCAGGCTGGAGTGATGAGGAACATGGCCCACTCCCCATCTCCCCATCTGGGAAATAAAACTCCCACATTTGGGGGAGATCTAAGACCTCCCCCAACGGGGATCAGATGAGAATGTCTTAAGGACCACTCCTGAAATAGCACAAACAGGAAGGCCCTTGGCTGGGAAACTCTCCTCTTAAGAAGTCAGGCGATGCAGAAGGGAAAAAGGGAGGACATGGAGAGGAATAAGAGATTCTGGTATCAAACCCACCAATCCTTACTGCTCCCTTTTCACCACGGAAGATTCTCGGGGCCGGAGGGTGCCCCGTTCAAAATATCCTGCCCCACTCACAGCTGCTCCTTCAAGGGGAGGCAAGCCCCAACTTCAGCGTGGTAAGAAGAGAGCACATCAGACAAGACATCAGTTCCCTGTTCTGCTTGTGTCTAGTGCAATTGTTTTTTGGTTTTTTTTCAAATGAAGGGCACATGCCATCCATTGCATGGTGAAATGGACAGCAAATGAGCGTCCTCCATTCTTTTTTTTTAAGACACATGTATTTTATTTATTTAAAAGATTTATTTATTTATTTATACATGCACTGGATACAGTCAGAAGCACGGGAGGGTGAGAGAATTCACCAGAGCCAGAGCGGGGAGCAGAGCAGGCAGAAGGACCTAAGTACACTGCTGAGGGGAGCAGTGGGCAGCAGGAGGGGTCTGTGAGCCATGTGGGACCCTCTCCAGTGGCCGGGGAGCAGCTGGGGATCGAACCGGCGCCGCAGAGGCCGCGGGCAGCTTCGCAACCCAGCACTCAACCACTGCACCACCGGGGAGGCCCCTCTAGTGCAATTTGTAATCAAATTACAAAGCTTTCTCTTTGCAAGATTTTCAGTATAGGTTTTAAGCTGCTTCTACTTACATTCATCTCTTCTTCATCCTACCATTCAAAATCAAGCGAACTCCATCAATGCTCATATTTTCTGGAAACACAAGTTATGCCCTGCTCTCCTATTTAGTATCCTGCTCCAAATTGCTTTTATGAAGTCATTCCTTTCTCTGGATTTGCTGTCAGACATGATGCCTAGGGCAGAAAGCTTGTTTCTGTCTTTCATGGGTTGCAAATTGCTCCTTCATCCCAAAAAGATTTCACTCCATCTCACGCCTTTCTGAGTTTTGAAACTCAAGCCACTTTCAAGAAGGGCCCTTTTTAACCACTTGGTTGCTGCCAGGGAGGGTCCATAATGAAGATGTTTCTAGGCCTCCCCGGTGGCGCAGCAGTTGAGCGCTTGTTGCGAAGCTGCCCACGGCCTCTGCGATGCCGGTTCAATCCCCGGCTGCTCCCCGGCCCCCAAGGAGGGCCCACATGGCGCACAGACCTCTCCTGCCGCCCGTGCTCCCCTCAGCAGTGTACTTCGGTCCTTCTGCCTGTTCTGTTCCCCGCTCTGGCTCTGTGTGAATTCTCTCACCCTCCCTTGCTTCTGACTGTACCCAGGCATGTATAAATAAATAAATAAATCTTTTAAAAAAAGATGTTTCTAGTGCACATTTGCAAGCAGGAGTAGTGAGTCGCCCTTTCTCTGAAAGTTCTTCATTGTCTCAGAACTTGAGTTCAGGCCAACCAGAGGTCTCCAAAAGACAGTCATTTCTTTCAACTTCATTTTGCTGGAGTTGAAATTTGAGGCTCAGAAAGATAAAATACTTTGCCCAACTTAGTGGGGTTTTTTTCCTTCAAACATTTTGAGAACTTAAAATTTGCCTTACGCGTTTAAAGTACAAAATTCTAGGTCCTGGTTTATAGCAGAAGCATCCATAGCCGGAGGCTATAAAGCAAATCTTTCTTCCTTTTAATTCTACCTTAAATCGCCCCTAGACTTCCCTCACCTGGAGGCTGAAATGCCTATGGGCAAAGCCTCTGAGCCAGAGGTCAGCCAGCTGAGAAACACACATTTCATTTGTGCCTGCTTGTAATTTTCGGGGCTCCTGCACCATGGAGGCCTAACGCAGGCCTTTGTGTATAG
>NW_023605334.1:0-25056 GCF_014898055.3 Talpa occidentalis | reverse complement strand
TGGTTCCTCTTTGATTGTTCGTTCTCTCTCTGTGGTGGGTGTGTGGCTTATCACACTGGGCTATTTCTCTTTCAGTCTCTATCAGGGAGGAAGAGGGGGAGAAGGGGGTACTCAAGTTGGGGAGACAGGCAGGATGGGAACAAAGCCAAACTGAGGTGTGAGTTCACCTGCCTGAAGGGAAGGGTGTGTATTAAAGAAAGAGCAGTTTTAGGACATCTTAGCAATCTTGAAAAGATTAGGACTTCCTTATTGGGCAATTTTGGTCAGTTTCTTTCTTTCCCTAACACTCCAGTCTGATATGCAGCTTCCTCTACAGAATTATGGGAAGATCCTGGAGAAACTCTAAACAGAAATTAACCCCATCCTCCTCTTGAAACAAAACAATAACCCAAATGGAAAACTCATCTCCTTAAGTACCCACATGTTCTTCCAGACTAACACTCACAAAGGACGGGAAACTGAAGCAAAGCAATGACGCAAGGAATGCAGGAGCAAAAAAGGTTGCCCTCATATGGACTTCACTTCAGAATGTGCAGTGGTTTGCTGAGACAGCAAGCCCCAAACAGATATGGGAAAACCCTGAAAGCAAAGGCCTGGAGAGGAGAGCCAAAAAGGGACCTCAAGCAAAGAGGTCAAGAGACTGTGTCAACCAAGGTCACACAGTTGAGACTACAGTTGTCAGAAATTATAAATAATCCTACTGCTGGTCCAGAGGGTCCATCTCATCTTGCAGGCCAATTCCAGCTGAGTGGCAAGTGACCACTGGCTGGATCCTGGGGCCACTCTATCTGACTCCATGGGAAAATGATCCTGACCATTTCATTATTTATATCTAGGCAAGCACAACAATCCAATCTGAACAGTTTGTTCTATAAAGCACTATAAATGCTACCTTGAATACTTTACGAGGTTTTAAAGAGAAGTGTGAAAGCTTAAATTTCAATGTCTAAATGTATAAGATTCATATCATCTAATTCCTGAATCCCTGACCACTACTGGGACCCCAGTTTTTTCCATTTTCTGACCATTATTGAAAGCCAATTATATGCAAAGCACTGGAGTGAAACTGGTACAAAATTTTTTTTTTTAGATTTATTTATTTATTTGTTTGTTTATTTATTTATACAAGCACTGGGTACAGTCAGAAGCACGGGAGGGTGAGAGAATTCACCAGAGCCAGAGCGGGGAACAGAACAGGCAGACTGACGAAATACACTGCTGAGGGGAGCAGCGGGCGGCAGGAGAGGTCTGCGCCCCAAGTGGGACCCTCACCTGCGGTCAGGGATTGAACCGGTGCTGCAGAGGCTGCAGGCAGCTTCGCAGCCCAGCTCTCAACCACTGCGCCACCAGGGGAGGCCCAGTACAAAATTTTAAAAGAAAAATTCTGGAGCTAGATTGTGGTGCTGCTGTCACAACAATGTGAATGTACTTAATGCCATTGAATTGTATGCTTTAAAATGGTTGCAGTGGTAAATTTCATGATTTATATATATATATATGTATATATCCACAATTAAAAAGAACATTACAGGAAAACTCAACTCATACTACAGATGCAATAAATGTCTCTGAAATGGAGGCATGGGTCTGAGCAGATAAGAAAACTCCATGAAAGACAGACCACAGGAAATATCTCGCATGTGAGTAAATGATCTGTGAAACTGGCATTCAGGGAAACTGTTTTCTGAGCTGAGAGCATACGGCAGGTCCATTTCATTCATCATCATTTATTTTAACATTGATGAGGGGAAAAAAATCCCAGCCAACACTAACACTAAAACAAAGTTCTCTGAAGACCTGGTTTCATTATGTTGTTTCTCTCCTAGTCATAGTTTCCAAGAACATGTGAATGACATTAAGTGAGAACTTACTGTACATATACAACATGTGTGGCTTGGTGGATGTATGTTGACCTAGAGACAGTTGGAAGATCGTGTAAAATGGTTCAGGAGAAGTGAGCAAACCCAAAATCCTGCAAGGTGACGAATTCTGGATCAGAAAGCTACTTACCTCACTGCCTTGCTCTGGCTCTCTGACTTCTATTAGTATGACTCTCAGTCCTATCACTTTTTATCAAGGGATCACAGGAAGGGAGGATCATAAAGATTGCCCCACCATGGATGATTGCTTTGTTGTTCACTGGCCAATCAATTCTCTGTGGTCCAGTGTCAGGAGAAAGTCTGGCTGCGCACGTTCACTGTGCTTCCTACATGGGCCAAGGAAAATTAGGCCAACTCCAAAAGAGTTGTCCTTTTGCCTTCACTGTCAGGAGTCTCAGAGCTCTAGCCTCAATCCAGTAAATTATCTTTAGTCCCAGTTTTCATTTTTTTTGTTTTGTTTTGTTTTGTTTTGTTTTTTGTAATAATCCCTGTCTGTTCCATGACTCTTGTTCTAGAAATTCTTTTACTGCAAGCTGAACCACATTACCTAATCCTTTTGGTAAGCAGATAAATAATACACAATGGAGCAATGCTCATCAGTCATCCTTACAGGACACACCCTCCTGGGAGAAGGGTGAATTCAGTGACTCCACAAATATAAGCATTAGGGCCAAGGACACAAAGACACCTGACTCCAGCTGGACTTCCTTTCTCCCATCTTTGGATATTTCTAATTTAGTACCTAGCATCCTCTCTCTCTCTTGGACCTGCCAGATGAATACTAGTTTTAGCTTCTAATAGATTCTCAACAGAACAATTGACTGAATGTGGGCTTCCCCAGCACTCAATCGGGACATGGGTATATTAGGCCACGTCCAACCTGACCTCCTTGAAAGAAATTTAGGAAGGACCTCTCCCTCTTGAAAGTGACAGTCTTTAACTAGATTCACCTACTTTAATTCAAAATAGTGTTGTGGGACAGAGGCAGGGATGATCTACAGTAATAAGAACACACCACCTACCACCATAAGGAACATATATAGAAGAAATCGCAAGATAAAATGTTGGGTGAAAGAAGCAAGACACAAAAAGGGACATTCTGAGCCCACTTATATTAAGTCCAGACACAGACATATGTTGGTAGAAGTCAGGGTTGTGCTACACTTAGTTGGGGTTAGTGCCAGTGGCTACTGGTAACAACCTGTTGCTGAATCTAAGTGGTAGTAACCTGATGTGCTGTTTCCTATGTATATTATACTTTATTCCTATGTATATTATACTCTATTTTGTAAAAATAGAGAGGGAGAGAAAGAAACAAAAGCAAGGCACTGACTAGCCCCTAGTCTACCCAATACACATGGTCAGAGGGTTAAAGGAGATCAAAGTCAAAAGAGATCAAACCAGAGGAGAAGGTCACAATGTAAACACAACCACATGTAGCCTTTCATCGACTGAGCTAGCTCTTGAGTTAGTTTCAAAATGAATTTCATATTTTTGCATCATTCTTTTGCTAGTGTTTTACCATAACTCTTTGAAAGGAAACCAAGGTTTAGAGAAGCTTCCCCAAAACCACAGGTCAAGTCCCTGGCAGGACCCACCATATCCAGGGGCCAGCAGAGTGCTCTAATCTGGGGCACAGGTGTCCCCATATGGGGAAAGCCAGACAAGTGTTGTCAGCGACCTCATTAGTAATAAAGCCTTCATAGACTTCTCCTGGGAGGACCAAGGCTGTGCAGAGAGCAGCAAGTTTACCTTGTAAAGTTTCAAGGCAAAGCCAGGTGTTTCTGATAAGAAATTAAAAAGAAAGAAACCGATCTGCCAAAATACTTCCTTCAGTGGGAACACAGAGGGCCCTCCCTAGGACCAGTGCACCACCTTGGGGAGAATCCAGCTCTGAGGCAGGAAGGGCCCGCTCACAAGCCTGGGGTGGCAGGTGAGTGTGGAGCTGACCTCCAAGGCTCAAAGGCTCAGGCCACTCCTCCAGGATCCTGTTGCACCGTTCTGAGTCACAGGGTTTCCTGTTCTTCCAGTTCTGCTCTCAGCCACGGAGTTACAGCCCAGCAGGATTCAGGGAACAGCACCCAGCAGGGCTCCAGGAGATGGGCATTGGGGATGCCCTTCTGGGGATGCTCCTGTCCTCAGACATTTTGTCCCAATTGCGGGGCAGCAGTGCAAGGGGCTAATATCCCAGATGTGCACAGACCCTGGCACAGTTCATTTACCAACAGACATTGATTGCACATACCAAGCACTCAGGACATTTAGATAATGGAGGCCTCAGTCTTTGCCTGGAAGGGGCCCCGTCTACTGGCTGGTGGGAGGTAAATATATCAACAAGTAATTACAAATTTAAGGTGAGGGTAGATAGTAGGCAGTTTCTCACAGTAATAAAATACAGATTTGCAATCATTTAAACCATGCACATCAATACCAAGAGATGTTTATCTGGAAATATAGAAACATGTATGTGTTGATTCCATGCCTAGAATGTTCCCCTCCTCTGGGGAATTCCCACTTGCCCTTCAGGGCCCAGAGGGAATGTCCTCTCCCCAAATCCCTTTCCCAATTCCTGTGCCAATGATGCCAATGCACTCTTGACACCTTGGATTTCTTGTCCCCACTGATCTGAGGGGACTAGAGGCACTGCACAAATGAGCCTGAAAGGACACAGGACTGAGACAGAGGAAACATGTTCCAGCTCTAGGGTCTGCCCAGTGGAAGCAGAGACTGGTCCCTTAGTACCCAGTACTTCATCTGTAAAATGAAGGGTTTTTTGGCCTAAACATCCCAAAGGTCCCTTCCTAACCGATACCTGACTCATCACCCCTGAAACTGCAATATCCACATTCATTGCCCCAGGAAGCCCCATGCTGGGGTGAGGGCCTGGGGTCCAGAGTCAGGCTTCCTGGGTCTGAATTCTGGCTTTCCCTTGAGCAAAGTTCTGTCCCCATGCTGTGTTCCCTCCCTGTGCCTTCATCTGAATGATCAGTAATAACTATGTCTAGCCTGGAGGTCTGCTTGAGGATGGCCTAGTTACAGGAGGGTACTAGACAGAGTCTAGCATTTAAGACACACTGCATGTGTTTGTGGTTTTAAGACCTTTGAGGATTAAAGGGGAGAAAGGAGTCAATGGACATGGCTGGAAGGCTTCACAGAAAGGGTTGAGAAAGGAAAATTTGGGAGGAAACAGGAAGCAGGGGGAGGAAGTCCCTCAAATGGGAAAAGGAAAGGTGGCAGCTTCAAATGCCCTCATTTAACCCTAATTAAAACTGTCAGGTGCCTTATCTGGCTTCATTCCTTCATTTATCAGAAGAGTAGAAAGATGCCAGAAGGAAGAGGTTGGGAATAAGGACTTTTAAGAACATGGTCCACCTCCAGGCCTCCAGGGCAGGGATGCTGAGCAGAGCGTGAGGAGAGCCAGGAAGACAGGTGGGCAGTGGGCTCCAAAGGCCCCGGGGCTGGGTCCCACTCACCTTTGGCATAGGCCATGCCAGGGAAGGAATGTCAAGGAAATGCTTAGAGATCCACAGATGTCAGTACAAAAAATATGATCAACCCCCAAAATAAAAGTAGAACTTAAGGAGAAATGAAATTCTCTGGCTCCTGTTCCCACAGGAATAGTCAAGACTCCTAACTCAGTTACCACAAGACAAAGGCTGCACATGGATGGGGAGTTGTGGGAAGTGAGGAGGGAGCAGAGTGTGGGTTCCACACAGATGATCCCCTGGAGCTTTGTCAAGAACTCTGGGCACCCCTGTCAAGAACCTTGACCTACTGTGTCAAGAGGAGCCACAGTGTGTGGCCCCAGAGTGTGTATCTGAGAGGCAAAGAGCTCTCTGCTGTGTCCCAGGATGACCAGGGATCCCCCCACTCATGTGCAAAAACAACGTGGGAGCAACTGTTCCCTTCAGCGAAACTCCAGGGTCAGTGAAACCAAAACCCACCATCACCTGATTTTATGACTTGAACACACAGGCACCTCAAACAGTTTCCCCAGTGGAAAGGCGGAATCTGGGTAGATGTGGGGGAGGGTGATAAGCATCTAATTGGCCCAGTCCAGCATACATGGCCTCAGCGACTGCTGGGAGCCTCTGCCCTTCTGCTCTTAGGAGGAAGCACTGACCGCAAACAGATCAGATTTCTGCAGCAACAGGGGGCTAAGCTAAAGCTGTCATTTTTCAGAAGCTGTGTCTCTCATGATGTTCCATGGAGAACACTTCAACCTGAGGTACATCAACCTGAGGTACATCAATGGACAAGATATCCCAGAGAACCCTGAATGGGGAATGTTAACTCCCCAGGGGACCAGAAAAAAAGCAAGTTAGAGGAGAAAATCAAGGATGGATCTCCTATGCCCAGTAAAGCAGTTTTAGAACCTGGAGGAGGCAAATGAGGACAGTTCCTCAACTTTAAGAATTTTCCATCCTCCATATCCAGCATCAGACACAGAGCATAAAAAGGCCCTAAAAGCCCTTTTGAAAAAAATGGGACCTCCCTTTTGCTCCCACAAAGATTGATAGTGCAGCAGGGTATCTAGAGTCTTTGTTTATATGGACTAATATTTACCATATACATTTGTGACACATACCACATATGTCAGACACAACTCTCAAGATCTTCACATATATTAACTCCCTCTCTAACCCTTGCAACACCCTATTAAGGTGTTATCTAAACACTAATTTTACAAGAGGAAGAAACCCAGAGGTTAAATTAACTGGCCCAAGTTCACACGGCAAATGAGGATTCACCCAATTCAACCCCTGGAAGTCTGGTTTTGCATGCATTTGGCCACACTGCCTTCCCCATGACTGTAGGACTGGCCATCCATGTGCCCCATCCTCTGCTCTGGAGCTCACACGCAGCCTTATTTAGAAGCCGAGTAGAAGTCTGGCCTCCATAGAAACCCCAGCAATAGCCAGGGTGAGATTCTCCCAGGCACAACCAGGCAGACTTCTCTCTGACAGTTCTCTGGGGCACTTACGTTTTTCTGGTTGACGACAACAACAGGCTCCTCCCCTCTTCCCCAAGCCAGCCTTCAGGGGTTGTGGACATCTGCTGACTGCTATGGCCTCACCTCACTCTATAGGCCTCACCTTAAACCCATCTTTTGTAAAAGGTCACTTCCCATTATGACTGTCCCATGGTGTAGCACTGTTGAGAACTGAGGGTTCTGGTGCCAGTTGGGGCTACTATCAACTAACTGTCTGACAATAAGCAATGCACTACAAAACTGCTCCATTCACCTTGTGACAACCAAAAATGTCTCATGACATTACCAAATGGGGACAAAATTGCCCATAGTTGAAAGTACACACACACAAATACACACAGAGGCTTTGGCCCTATAAATTTCAGTAGAGTGGAAATCCAATTCAACCCTACCAAAAATGTCAATAGCACTCAAATTGATGGACCTGATTTAGAAGTTAACAGTAACAGCCACTCCAGGACAAAGAAGCATGGCTTATGATCACAGAGTGATAATAAGTAGTCACGAACTCTGGGATTTGATTTCCTATGCCCCCATCCCCACTGCAAAAGACAAAGACAGACAAAACAGTGTTGGAAAAGAAACCAAAATTGCTGACTTCCAAACTCAATGATAATGAAGAACTCCTTTATCAAATTTGTCTTTTAAATTGGAAGTATCTGAACAAAGAAAGCCAGAGTTCTTTTAGCACATCAGTTCTCCCTACTCAGCCAGATTTTGGGAGAAAACTGTTGTGGTTTGTGTTGCTATGATTCCCCCTGGAAAAGGGCCCCTAGCAGCCTCAAACTCCTCAGGGTGCAAAAAAAAAAAATGTTGGCTTTGGCTGAGGGGACTCAGAGGGAATTTTAATTCATTCAGGGGTAAAGAAAAAAGTGCTTCTTAGAGTTCTCTGATGCAAAAGTTTGGAAATATCAAATGAATGAATGATTAGCAAGAGCTACAAAATATTCCTATTATTATCATTTGTCTTCTGAACGGGGAAGGGACAGTATTAGGATACTAAGAATTACATTAATTTGAACAAATGAGAACTGACAATGTCAGTTAACCAAGTCAAAAATAATCTTACTAAGGTTTTAATCAGTTTACTGCTGGTACTTTAATCCCTATCTAAAGATTATCAGCATGCAGTAGGTGATCTTAAAACATTTCAATCAAGCCTCCCTTTGGGTCCCTAACTCCCCACCATAATAAGCCACCTTCTTAGGACTGTACAACCTGGAGGGACTAAACACCACCCTTTAGAGACTGTGAAGTATCTTTTCCTGGAACCTTATCTCTCCAGACAATTAAAAGGTGTCTTAGTTTTCTACATTGCTGCCAGAGGGCCTTGCACCCAAAATAACGTGAAAACTCTTCTCTCTCTTAACTGTAGGGAGCTGTGTTGGATCTTTGGGCTTCCCATTTACTCCCCCATCTCTTAAATCCAGAGTTAAAAGTCACTCTCCATTCATATAACAAGGAGCATAACTAAGCTTTTTTTTTTTTTAAAGATTTATTTATTTATGCACACAAGAACTGGGGTATAGGCCAGAGTGCAGGGGGGTGAGAGGATTCACCAGAGACAGAGAGGGGAACAGAACATGCAGATTGACCGAAGTACACTGACGAGGGGAGCAGCGGGCGAGTCAGGAGAGGTCTACTGCGCCATGTGGGTTGCTCCCTGGCTGGCCGGGAATGGAACCTGTGCTGCAGTGGCTGAGGACAGCTTCATAGTTTGCGTCTTAACCCTTGCGCCACCAGGAAGGCCCATAACTAAGCTTTTTATGCTCCAGGGTTGGTGTGAAAATATGTCATCCCCTGTCAACGCATGTTAAATCATTTTGGTCAGTGGCTAAATGAAGAACATATTCTTCATTTTAGTTCTATGCTTAATCCCAGTTCTCATTCCTGAAAAACAAAAATCCTGTGTCTTGTATATTAACTATAATTTAATTACTAAAGAAAATCCTCTTTCTCTCCAAGATTGACATAATCATAATGCTTTGAGAGCTGGAGAAGAGGAAATGCCCTCAGGATCAGCCTCAAGCCAAGCCCTGATGAAGGAGTAGCCCACTGCCATTCCCTCTGAGTCCCACCCATTCACCCATCATTCCCTTCAATCCAAGACCGCCCCACCCCCCTCATCCTCTACTTCTTGGGGCCCTTGCACAGCTTCTTTCTCCAGGAAGATGCCCTCCCCTTCATTCTTGCACGCCTCAGCACCAGAGCAGTGGCCAGAAACTGTGGCTACAAAGGTGAACAGTCAGAGTTCTCCCTGTCATTGAATCCAAATGAAAACTGTCAACTCCAATATATGGTGACATGAAATAAATGTCCTGATAAGGCAAAAAACTCCTAGTGTGAATGGATATGACATTCAGAGGAATGTTAATTCCCGCTTCCAGGCAATGAAGAGATAGACAGAGCGGATGAGGCTGATGACAGGTGGGGTCAAGCGATATTCAGTTGAAGGGTGATATAGGGTTTCTGAAATGATCCAGTTTGGTTCCAGAAAGAGCATGGAAACAAAAAAAAAAACTATAGGAGGCTTTTGAAGTAACCCAGAGACCAACTTGACAAAGATGTAGCTACCAGAAATGAAAATGAGTCCCAGGCTCTCAGTCAGAATATTCAAAAGGTACTGGCACCATTAATCGAAGAAGAGAGCAAGTTCCTCTCGGGACATGCTGGGTAAAGGGGCTTCCAGCATCCAAAAGTGAATGCACACAGTCAAGATAAGTCCACAAATGTTCCCAGAAGCAGGAAGTATGGCAGTGAGCATGGGGCTCTGAAGTCCCATGATATGACTTCAATTTCTAGCTCTTACAAAAAAGTTAGTGGCCTTGGACAAGTTACTCTGTGCCTCAGTTCCTCACCAGTAAAACAGGGATGCTGAACCTAATTGTTTCTATTTCACAGGGCTCCTTAAACCACTGCCTGATACACAAAAAATTCTAGATGCTTTTGCTTAGTTTCAAAGTGTCAATGGGCAGAAGTAAGCAAATAACCCTTACTCTTCATCCCAAAGGCACAAAACAAGGCTTGAACACCAGGAGACAAGTAATCCAGATGGAGCTAGTTCTACACAGGTTAACCTAAGCCCTCTGTGTGGACTAAAACCCAGCATGTGCAAAATGATAGCACAAGGGAATTTCTAAATTCCGATCCAAAAGACTGTAAAGTTAAACTCAAAGTTCATGCTTCTCTCCCAGTTCTTCCATCCAGGAATCCTTCCTTCAAGCCACTTGAAAAGACTCTTCCAAAGTATTCTTCTCTCTGATTCTCTTCCTACTTCCTGTCTAATTTCAGCGAGGGTCAAACACCTTTACCCACCTAAGCAAGAAGGCTGAACCAGTTTCTGACACCTAGTGAGTAAAAGCCCTGACTCAATTCTGCCTCCATTGGTAATTTTGAGGAAATACACCCAAGTGTTGGCAAGACACTTCACAGGCTGAAAGGTAACTGCATGTGTGTAAAAAAAAAAAAAAGCCTACAGCAAAAGATGATTTCACATTGCTGTGCTTAATCATCTTAACTCCATAAAATGGACAGCAGAGTACCAGCAGGTACAGCCCTTTTGACAAAAAGTAGTCAGCAGTCCAAACAGGCAAAGTGACTTGCTTAGGGATCTTGCGGTTAATAAACCACAGAGATTAGAACTCATTTCCAGATACCCTGGCTAATTCTCTTTTCACTGCCCAGACCAAAGGGAAATCCCCTAACGCCCCCGACTTGCAAGCCAGGAGGGTGATACAGCTCCCAAGTTCAGGTCTCAGCTTCCTCTGCATTGGAGGAGAAAAATATTGTAAAAGAATTCAAATGTCTTGGGGCCATGATTACCCAACTGAGAAGACCTCCCCTGGATTAAAGACCCTCTGGTTCGGTACTTTAGGACTTACCAAGAGATGACAGTCAGCCTAAGAGTTAAGCTCACTTCTAGGGCAGAAATGCCCAAAATTGCCAAGATCCTGCCGGTTCACAGACATGTTTTTTAAATCAACTGGATTAAAAGTGCACAGCTAAGCCACATCCCAGAAATGAGCTAGAGTATCAATCCTTTTATAAACAAAATAAAATTCGACTAAACCAGCTGCCTTCTGCTCCCTATGCAGTCATAGTGAGTAATGTCATGCTTTATCTGGGGGTTCATCTGTCATGACTCTGAAAGCATCAAGATGGTAATCCACCATCCTTTCCTTTGCTCTCAGGACACCCGGAATAGCAGGAGGAGGTCGTCTCACCAAACGATAATGTCAAGACATTTTCCAAAAAAAAGTATCCCCACTGAGACACAGAAATTTCAAGTATGTAATTGAGCAACGCTCTATCTGCTTTACAACTCCAGACACCCCCCGCCTCCGCCCCAGCTTCTCAGGTCGCTCTTCTCAAGTTCTAGCAGAGGACGGCCTAAAGCCAATCCTGAAATCCCGAGCACTTCAGAAACTCAATTCTCCCCAGAGAGAGCGCCTCGGGTCCAGCCCAGCTCCACCCCCACCCCATCCCCGAGGCGAGCAGGGCTCCGCTCCAGGCAGGGCCGGAGGCGCTTTCTTGTGTAAATGACCCAGACATAGTGAGAGCTTGGGCTCGGGAGAGAAAAAGGTGGGCACAGATAGCTGGGGCCTAGGGCAGAAAAATTTCATTTTCGTAACTGACAAAACTTTCAAGGAATACGGAGACCCGCAGGGGACGGGGGCGGTGTAGGTCCTCTCGGACTAACTTTTAGACGCAGCAGAAAGTAACATCCAAAGTCACCCCCTCCCATTTGGGGGCGGGCCCGGGGTCCCCAGGGCGGGGCCCTCCCGAGACAAATCTGGAGGCGCGCGCGCCGGGCAGATGGGGAGGGGGGGCGCTCCTCGCGGAGCTCAGTTCCGGGAGGCTCAGTTCCGGGGAGGGGGCGCGGCACGCGGACGGCTCTGCGAGCTTACGGGTTGCTTCCTGGCTCGGCTTCCCCGCAACCCCACCTCCGCAAGGCCGTGGGGAGCGACTGGGGAAACCGCAAGTCCACTAAGCACAGCCCTTCAGAGCTGGAGGGCCCCAGCAGCCCCCACGCGGCAGCAGAGCCTCCTCCCCCTCGCCAGGATTCTCCCCACGTGCTCTCGCCGGAACTCGAGCTACACAAGGGGGGCGGGGGGGGGGCTCCTCCTACGTGAGCCGGGCTGTGTAAATGAGCGCCCCTCCAGAAACAAAAAAAAAAAAAAAAAAACTGCGAGTGCGCGCAGGGTAGCAGAAACTGAGACAGTGGCTGCGCGCGAGCCCCAGCGCCTCGCACGCGCGCACACGCCCGCCGGTGCCTAGCGGACGTGGCTCCTCGCACCCAGGAGTTTCCACTCAGCTCTGACTTTCTCCACGTCCTCGGCCCGACATAGGAGGAAGCGGGTCCCTTTAGAATCAAGGACAATATCGTCCCCGCCCACCCGGCCGGCCCGGCAGAACGGGTCGGAAACGTCGCCAAGTCTGTATTAGAGGCGAGCCATCTGCCTCCGCCCGCGCGCACTTACCTTCTGCACTTGGTCATGGTTGAGTTCCGTGAAAAAGTAGGCGAGCAGATGCGAGGCGATCATCCTGCCGTGGCCCGACGGTGCAGAGGGGAGACCGAAGCTGGAGCGCGTGCGGGGTTGCGGGGCAGACCGCTTTGTACCTGGGCTTGGAGGCTCGGCCCCGAGCGGGGAAGGCGGGCAGCACAAAAAACGAAGACTAACGGCGGTGGCGCGCCCGGCTGGAGGGTCTCGGGTCTCTGGAAACAGGTTTCTGGAGCCCGAGTGTTGGAAGGCACCCAAGAATAACTCCCGGCGACGTGTCGGGTGGCCCCACAGTGAAGAGACTAACTTCAGCCACAGGATCACTGAGGCTCAACTTGGAAAGAGTCACTCTTGGGCTCCACTAGGGCGCTCGGACTTCCCCGGCTCACACACGCGACACTCGCCCGCGGATCTTGGCTCAGTGACACGACGGCTGTAGCGGCGGCCTGGGACTCCTGCTATGAGTTTCGTGCAACAATGTGGCTTATTGAGGGGCTGCCGCCTCGTGGGCCGCCCGGTCAGTGACGCGCGCACGCCCATTGGCTACACGGGGAGGGGTGTGTGCGCCCACGGCCCGCCCGCCGCCGAGGCGCAGCCAATCCGCGCGCAAAGCCTGCGGGCGCGGTTGCTCTGACACCCGAGCCGGCAAGTTGGAGGGGCGCGCCCTGGGCGGGAGGCGGGGCCGGCAGCCGGGATGGGACGTGTGGTCCGTGGCAAAAGGCTGGGGCGGAAAGGCGCATGAGCCACCGCTGTGTCAGGCTCGGCTATGGGTGGGGGGCGCGTGATCACAGACCCGGAGTGGGGGCGACTGGAAAGACAGGTCACCGGACCAGCTCACGCCCTCTGCAGGGAGAGAGCCACCTGGCATTTCGGGGTCATGTGAGGGGCCCCCGCTGCCAGTCACATTTCTGAAGCATCTTAGTTCTCACCGATTGTGGCTCAATGCGTCAGCACAACGCTGAAGCAAAATGAGGCGACGCAGCTGCTGCTTATTTTAATGCCAGGCACCACAAAACTGATGGTCTGTGGGGTTAACTGACCTCCTTTAACAGATGAGGAAACTGAGGCACGAGGTCATGAGACTTGCTCAAGGTCACACAGCTAATTAGTGGCACAGGGAGAAAGAAATACAACTTCGTCCATCTGACTTAGAAGCCCTATTCTGCCTTCTAAGGGCTGGGGAAGTGGAAGGCAGGAAAGAAACGTTGTCTGCAGCTATGATTCTGATGCTTAGGTGAAACTGGGTGGGTAATAAGTCCGTAACTGAATGATTCCGTAGGGTGTGATGGCATGGCATATGTATGCTGAGAAAAGGGGTTGTCGCACCACAGCTAATGCCTGGCACCCAACTCTCCAAATATGTGTGTGTGTGTGTGTGTGTACACATATATGTATATACACACATATGTACACACACACATATATGCATATATATTTATATATATACATAAAGCTGGCAGGAATGAAATAGTGATTGCGGCAGACAGAAGACTGGTGCTTGTGGAGAATGGGAACGAATGCTTGGAGAGTTAGTGTGGAGGCAGATGAAGTGTCACTGGTGCTCTACTGAAGAACAATAAACAGTGGAGCACCATCTGCAACATGTATAAGAAATACTATTAATACTACACAAGTAATAAATGCTAATTTTGGAAAATATTTGTTGGATAAATGAATTGAAAAAATCCTAAAATAACAAAAGAACGTAACATTCACATTTTGTGAACAAGCAGAAATAAACAAGAACATCCATGATCTGGCTTCTCGACAAAACTTCTTGAGAAAACTTTGTACCTCAGGCAATTACACATTCTCATCTCTCCTCTTCTGTATAGTCAGGTTTGGGTCCTAAACTGTTTTTGCCGTAGTCTACATAATGACCTACATGTCACCAAATTCTGTTTTCTTATCTTGACCACATGCCCCATTGACCACATGCCCCATCTGAACATACCATCTTCTGTCAGAGCCAGCAAGCTCCACTCTCCTGGTTTCCCTCTAACTTCTCTCTCCAGGCTCCTCTGTCCCTATTTTCTCTAATTCTGGAGTGTTTCGGGACAGTCCTCCACCCTCTTCTCTGATCTAGTTACACTGTCTCCCTGGGTGATTCCTCATGCTGGGCGAATAGTATATCACCTACACCTCGATGACTCACAAATGTAAGTTTATGATAGGGACCTCTCCCTGAACACCAGACCTATTTCTCCAACTACTTCCACTGCAGTGACTAGCAAATCACACATGTCCAAAGTGGGACTCAACTTTTCTTCCCAAATCTATTCATTCCCACCCCAGTTCTCTGCAAATGGCACTACCATCCACCCTTAATCATCCTTGAGTCCTTCCTGCCACTTAACCCTCATATACAGCTAGTCCATCAGCAAGCTGTCAATTTGACCTATAAAATAGATACAATATCTAACTTTTCTTTGTGGTTTTGGTCACCTCCTACTTAAGCCTCCAGCAACCTGGCCAGAGCCAATACCACATCATCCTGTTTGTCCCCTGCTTCCATTATACATACCTCTGTGCTGACCTTTATGGTCTCTTCTTCACTCAGACTAAAGTGAACTATTTAAAATATACACAATTCTAGGGCCTCCCCTGGTGGCGCAGTGGTTGAGCGCTGGGTTGCAAAGCTGCCTGCAGCCTCGGCAGCGCCGGTTCGATCCCCAGCCCCAGCGAGGGTCCTACATGGTGCGCAGACCTCTCCTGCCACCTACTGCTCCCCTCAGCAGTGTATTTCAGTCAGTCTGCCTGTTCTGTTCCCTGCTCTGGCTCTGATGAATTCTCTCACCCTCCCACGCTTCTGACTGTACCCACTGCTTGTACAAATAAAATATAAATCTTTAATATATATATATATATACATACACCATTCTATATATCTCCCTGGCTCAAAGCCATTCAATGGAGTCCAATCTTAGAGTAAAATATAAGCTCTTGACAGTGATTGCTAAGTCTTTATATAACACAATCCCTTCCTCCCTGCCCACCCTTCCTCTTATTTTTTTCACTAGTACATTGTTTGACACTGTCACCAGCATGTTTTCTTCAAAAAGTGCCAAATTCTTCCCACCTAAGGCCTTTTCTTTTCCTTTTTTTTTTTTTTGGGGGGGGGTGGTGGTGGTGGTGGTGGTCTGGAATATTCTCCAGATCTGTCCAGCTGACTCTTCTCACTGAGGTTCAATTTATATATCCCTCCCCAGAGGAGTTCCCTTGATCAGTTTATCTCAAGTAGTTCCCCTAAATCACTATCCCGTGGTCATGATTTATTTCCTAATTGATTTCTATATCTCCTCTCCTCACTAGACTGAACTACCAAAGGGCAGAATCAGCATCTATGTTGTTTGCATATAGCCATATAGCCATAGTGCCTAGAATGCTGCCTGGCATATGGAAGGAAGACAATGAATATTTGTTGGATAAATGAATTGAAAAAAATCCTAGAGATAACCATTGTTCACATTTTGTATAATACACACACAGGTACAAAAATGAACAATGATGTAAAAATATACAAATATAAATAATTAAAAAATACACACACACTGTGTGTTTTATATGTTTTTGGCATTATTTCTTAGATTTTCTCCCACCTCTCCAAGTACTCTATTTCACAAACCCAAATCTCTTAACTGATTGCAATAGCCTCATAACTGGTTTCCTTCTTTTAAAAAAAAGATTTATTTATTTATGCATACTGGGGTACAAGTCAGAGGTGCAGGGGGTGAGAAGATTCACCAGAAACAGAGTGAAGAACAGAACAGGCAGACTGACTGAAATACACCGCTGAGGGGAGCAATGGGCGAGACAGCAGAGGTCTGCTGTGCCATGTGGGTAGCTCCCTAGCCGGCCTGGGACCGAAGTCATGCTGTAGAGGCAGCAGAAAACTTCACAGTGCTGTGCTTAACCCCTTGCACCACCAGGAAGGCCCTTTTTAAATAGAGAAACACAATAGATAATAGCTTCTTAGAGAAGTGATGTGATGTGTTTTTAGGACAACTCCCCTTCATGTGGATGGGGGTGGGGGTTGGGGGAGGAGGTTAGAAACCAGAGGTAGAAAGAAGTTGAAGCTGTAAGATAGGACAGGGTCTGAATCAAGGCGAAGGTGGGACAGGGAGTTGGGCTATGGGCTTAAATGTTTAAAATATGAGGCAAAAAACATGGCTTTGGCTAGCTGTAAGGGATAAAGATGAGGGTGCCCGCTGCCTAGATATACCTGAAAGCCTCTTAGTTCAGTGTTTTTAAATCCAGGCAGGTTAAGACCAGGCAGGTGGGACACACCCAGTGGGTCATGTCAGCTATGATCCCTTCTTCACCCACTAATTTTAGATCCTCTTCTCTACTCCCCTTTCTGGTCCTATTTCATGTGGACCAGCTAATAATCAAAAAGTTCTTTAAGTCATGTACATCTTATGAAGGTCCTCTAATCCTGAGAGGTAGTGAGAATAGGTGTTGGTCTAAGTACTCATTTAAACATGACAAATTAAAGGTAGGTTACCCACACAGGCTGAGACTTGCATCTTTGACTTCTCTAACTCCAAGTTCCAGGCCTTCTCTAACTTTAACTCTCCATGAAGAGTTTATTGTTTATTGATTCTCAGATCTTCCTTTCCTTCTCTCTCCCTCCCTCCCCATCACCCACCTCCCCACACACACAAACACACACCGAAGAGTGATAAGACATGAAAACATGTGATTGATATTCCACAACCCCAAGAAACCCCTTACAATGTTCAGGATACTGCTCAGTGCAATGGAAAATCCAAAAGCAACATAAGATGTAGTTCTTTCTTTCCTCCAGATGAACTGACTTTTTAATCAGAGATACAAAACACATGAAACAATTATTGCAGAATGAAAAAATCATTAAGAGCCAAATGAGCACACGCCTTTATATGTGATGATGGAACTTTGGAGGAGGAAGAGACAGAGCCACAGGTCAGAGTCAGTCAAGGGTGGTCTTATGGAAGCAAATTCCAGCTTTTGCCCTGAGTTGGCTGTGGTCTGACATAGGACTGACCTGAGTTCTTGCCATTAGACCCAAGGGAGCTGTCTGGGAAGAGAGCGCTTTGCCAAAAGACCTCCATCTCCCAATATCCCTTTTTCTATTTAGGATGTGGTCTTCACAGCATGTGTAAGTGATGGGGTTCTATAGAGAATTTTAAGGCTGATGGTAGGCCTGCCTTAGATGTACATACTTACCACTTGTATCTTTCTAACCTTTAATATTGGGCTCTAGGGGCCTCCCTGGCAGCGCAGCAGGTTGAGCACAGCGCTGTGAAGCTGTCCACAGCCTCTGCAGCATGGGTTCGATTCCTTGCCGGCCGGGGAGATTCCCACATGGCGCGGTAGACCTCTCCTGCCTCACCCGCTGCTCCCCTCAGCAGTGTATTTCAGTCCTTCTGTCTGTTCTGTTCCCTGCTCTGTCTCTGGTGAATTCTTTCACCCTCCCGCGCCTCTGGCTTGTACCCTAAGGCTTGTATAAATAAATAAAAATCTTTAAAAAAAACTAAAACATTTTTTAAAATTGGGTTCTAATGGTCTGGATAATCTCTTATGTTGGATAGTTTAATTATAATGTATGAGTTTGGGGTATTGGGAAAGAAAGTTATTGAAAAGCAGTTAAAGTAGAAAAATGGAAGTCATAGGACATATAGCCACCTGATTTTATCTGTGAGATTTGGAACCATTCAAGCTAGTTTAAGCAGAAAAGGAATTTATTAAATTGTTAAGTCCCTTTCAGGACCTTCAGGAGGACCAGAGACTCAGGCTCAGAGGATAACCAGCCTAGAGTGATGCCCAAGTTATGCCATCAAGCTACACTAGTGGAACTGCTATTGCTATCGCCACTAGGCTTGGGCACTATTACTATTGCCCACACTCACCTTTTGTGGCTCCACACATGTATGGTCTTGTGCCTCTTAGAGCCTGTAGGGGCAGGATGGGCCAGAATAGGATCTCTATGATCAAGCAGATGGGTGAAAAAGGGAGTCCGGAAGCCCTCAGTGGCTTTTAAGGCTTTTATTGGGATTTTACTGGGTACACACCAGGCAGGGGTGCCGGGGGGCTGGGAAGCTGGCAGGCCTCCCATTCCGCAGCAAGTCTTCATTCTTTCTGGGCTCTCTGGCTGTAGGGTAAAGAAAATATCAGGCTTTTCTGCCCTCCCGCCATCAGGATAGATGATGGATCCTTGTCCTGAATGCATGCCTGATGGCGGGCACCTGGAATAGGGTGTGGGCATAGGTAGATGGGATTCAGCTGAGTTAAGACTGTGCTTTTAAGGGCGGCGTCACGGGGGGACGCCAGCAGCAGCAGCAGCAGCAGCCCCAGCCAGCAGCAGCAGAACCTGAAGGAGAAGCCGAAGCAGAAGCAGAGAACGCCAGAGAGCCCAGATAGAGTGAAGACTTGCTGGGGGCTGGGAGGCCTGCCAGCCTCCCAGCCCCCCAGCCAGCACCCCTGCCTGCCATATGCCTGGTGAACCCCAAATAAAAAAACCTGCAAAACTACTGAGGACTCTGACTCCTCCTTTACCCGGTCTGCATGGGATCAGAAAACCTGCACTGTGCCCAGTCCTGCCCTTACAATTGGCGTAGTCGGCAGGATCCATGCAGACGGGTATTGGAGCCCTCCGAAGACCTGGAGGGACTAAGGAGAACAGACTTTGCCTGTGACGACGCTGGAGGCACCATGGCGGTATAGAAGATGGATACGTCCACGAGCTACAGGATGAGACCTGGCGTGAAGGAGACGCCCGAAAGGACCAGCCAACGACACCGGAAAGGACCAGCCAACGACACCGGATAGGACCAGCCAACGACACCGGAAGGACCAGCCAATGACCCCTGAGGCAGCAGGCCATTGCTGAAGCAGGGAGAGGCCAATGGACTGATAGACTGATGAACTGATGATTTGGACTGACAATCCCGCCAGAAGGCGGAGGACCTTAGCAGGTTTATGTTTTTTTTTGAGAATCTGGGGGTGGCCAGTGGGCCTAGATGGCCAAAAGCAGCCTGTGTATGCCCAGTGGCCAGGTGGAGGAGGAAAAAGACCAACTAGGTGGCAAAGCTGGTACTGATGCTAAGTTGAGAAGCCCTAAAGCGGCTGTTTAAGCAGCCTGGGTATGCTGAAAGCCCTGTGAGTCTCGTAAAATCACCTATGGGTGATGCCCTGCTCATTCTTGAGTGAGGGTGAGGAGCTGAGGAGCCCGTCCTTGTGGGACGGGTGGGGAATGTGGCTTGGGGTGGAGCCCAAGCCAAATGCAAAGTTTGGATCCCCAACCCATGTGCTTGTGCAGTGGGTGGCTTGAGAGCAGGGGTCTGTGAGTCGCATGGGTGGCCATGAAGGCCGAGTGTTGGAGCGACTGCAGACAGAAACCCTGAGGGTGGCGATTACCCCCAACAGAATAAAATTGCCAATCCCAGAGCTAGTGCATCCTGGGGTGGATGCTGTGTGTGCCTTGTAGCCGAGACTACAGCCAGAGAAGGCCAGGAAGCCTGACGGCTCCTGGTGTGTTACAGCAGATGCCGTGTGTGATTTCCCCTCCCTCGTATGAGCAGGCCTTCGGCAGCAGATTTGGTGGCTCATCTGCTGGTACCAATAATTGTCTTTTGCGCTAGGTTGGGGCCCTGCCTGGACTTATTTGTGTTCTGTTGTATTTTGTTATATTGTATTTTATATTTGATGTATTTGTTTTTGTGGGCTATGGCTGCATTGTTTGCTTAGAAAATTGTATATATGTGTATAGACTGTATGGCAGAAAACCCTGAGGGGGTGGACTGTAGGGTAAAGAAAATATCAGGCTTTTCTGCCCTCCCGCCCATCAGGATAGATGATGGATCCTTGTCCTGAATGCATGCCTGATGGCGGGCACCTGGAATAGGGTGGGGCATAGGTAGATGGGATTCAGCTGAGTTAAGACTGTGCTTTTAAGGGCGGCGTCACGGGGGGACGCCAGCAGCAGCAGCAGCAGCCCCAGCCAGCAGCAGCAGAACCTGAAGGAGAAGCCGAAGCAGAAGCAGAGAACGCCAGAGAGCCCAGATAGAGTGAAGACTTGCTGGGGGCTGGGAGGCCTGCCAGCCTCCCAGCCCCCCAGCCAGCACCCCTGCCTGCCAATATGCCTGGTGAACCCAAATAAAAAACTGCAAAAACTACTGAGGACTCTGACTCCTCCTTTACCCGGTCTGCATGGGATCAGAAAACCTGCACTGTGCCCAGTCCTGCCCCTTAACTGGCGTTCTCTGGTGGTCCCTGCTTCTCTTCACTCTCTCTTTCACTCTTTGCTCTCCTGGATGCCCATGATGCTGCCCTTATAAGCCCAGTCTCTCAGCCCAGGTGAATCCCATCTACATATGCCCACACCCCACTACAGGTGCCCGCCATCAGGCATGCTTTCAGGACCAGAGATCCATCATCAATCCTAATTGGCGAGGGCAGAAAAACCTTATACTTTACCTTACCCTACAATCCACTCTCTCAGGTTTTCTTCCATACAGTCTATATCAGTCTATATACAAGTTATATACACATTTCTCTTGGCAATAGAACACTTCAGCCACGGCCCACAAAGTAAATAGTATACATCACAATATAACACAATACAACAGAACACAAATAAGTCCAGGCAGGGCACCAACCTAGTGGCAAAAGACAAGACTATTGGCACTGGCAGATGATCCACCATTCCGTTGCCGAAGGCACTGCTCATACAAAGGGGAAACCACTCAGGCATCTGCCATCAGTCTCCCTGTTCTGTCCCCCGCTCTGGCTCTGGTGAATCTTCTCACCCTATCGCGCATCTGGCCTGTATCCTGGATCTTGTGTAAATGAATAAATAAATCCTTAAATAAAATAAATAAATAAGTCATTATAAATCAATGTTACCTCAATTTAAAAATGTATGACATCATTTCTCAGCCCTTTGGCTAAGATCAAATGTAGTAAAAATGTATGAACAATGATAAAATCCTTAGTCAATTTTTATCATCATAGGCTGGCAATTCTAACACTGTCAATGACAAAATATGTCTTTCTGAGTAACAGAAAGACACCCTCCCGTATGGCCCCCCCTTCATTATATTAAAGTCACCTGGTGGTGAATCCTTACAAATCCTGGCACTATATAAACTATCAACAGACGTAATCTTTTTTTCCATTGCAATAGTGAACAAAATGACAAAATAGCTACGTAAGAGGAATTCAGATGATGACTAGAACACCTAAAGCTGTGTAACAGCACTTTATCTAATTTTCAGTTCCGTGTAGGTAAGCCTGTTACACTTTAAATGCAATCCAACTAAAAGCAATGGCTAAGAAAACAGTGAACAGAGTGATCCTGATCACATGGACAAGTAAACAGGACTAGCTCCCCAATGTCTGCAAAATCTGAATGGGAAACAGGTGTGGGAGAGACTTTTTGGTGTTGTCTTTTGTACCAGGTGCAAGCATTAGCTATTTACCAAAAAGTGGAATTAAATTAAGAAATGATGAACTGGAATACAGGTAACAGACAATGGAAAGAACATGGGATTGGAGGAAAGGCAACTGAATTCACCAAAAAATTAAATTTTTTAAGTAAAAAGTGATGCCCAGGCGCCACCCCAGTCCAATTATTCAGAATGTCTGTAGGTGGGATCCAGGCATTGGGAGTTTTTTAAAGTTCCCAGGGGACCCCAACATGCAGTGATGGTAGCAATCACGGACAGGACCCTGACTCCGGCTATTCTGTTCAGTGCTGCGGAATCAGTTGACTGAACCGAAGCCAGTCTTAGCATCTAAATCTAACTCTTCTGTCCCCTAAGCACCACTTTGATGGTGCAAAGGCTTGTCTCTGATCTTTGTGTCTGTTCCTAGCCCAGCAGTTTACAGTTCTTACTCTTTGTAGCTGCCTCATCCCTCCCCTCTAGACAGTCAGAGCTCAGTTTTCTTCTTATGAACTTTACAAAAAATCCAAGTAAGCTTCCTGACCTCCAGCCACTTCAATAATGGGAAAGGTAGATCTTCTAAGAAGGTGCTTTATCCCAGCAAGAATGAGGGAGGCGCTGCCTCTTTCTGTGCCAGCCTCTTCTGATGACGTCAGTCTGGATGGTTTCAGGTGCAAGGAACAGAGAACACTCCAGCTCTAACAATAAAGATTTTTGTTGTTTGAAATAAAAAGCTGCCCAGTAATGAGCCAGGCTCCAGGCTGGGTGTGTGTCAGGACTCTGACCCCACTTCTGTGGGAATCTCTTGACTCTGCTCTGAGTTGGCTTCATCTTCATGCTGGTAGCAGGATGGACGGCTGCAAAGATTTCTCTCTAACAACACATCAGAGAAAGAGGAAAGAGTTGTCTCCTCCTAGTTCCCTTTCTTACAAGCACACACATGCAAAAAAAAAAAAAAATTAAACTTCCTGAAACTCCCAGCAGCTTGCCTTCCCCTTTGCCTCATTAGCCAAATTGTCACATACCCATTCTTACACCAGTTATCCAGAGAGAGGAATAGGCTTGTCTCAGTTCAGAGTGATTTTGCTCCCCTGAGACATTTGACAATATCTGGAAACATTTTTGGTTGTTTCCACTAGAGTCGGGATGCTATTGGCAGAGATGCTATTTGACATCCTACAGCACACATATGAGGCACCACAACAAAGAATTATTCAGTGCCAAATGTCAATAGTGCCAAGACTAAGTCATCTTGACTTAGACTAATCAGGGCTCATTTCTAGAGCTGAGGATGGGGTCACCTTTTCTTAGTCATTTGGTGGATCCCAAACATCATTAGGTTTCTGGTAGGCAGCTAACGATCTCCCCCATGTCATTGTTTTATAGGTGTTGGGCAAAGTAATACAGATGGGAATTTAGAAATCGGGTGGTCTGTAGAATTTTAAAGCCAAAGTAAAATTATGACATGCAACTCAAGTTGAAAGTATAATGGATAATTGTGGAAAAAAAATTCCTAAGTGTCCTATCAAAGTTTTTATCAAGCTAATTAAAAGCGATCACTAAAAGTAAATTAAAAATAAAACCTAAGACATTCTGCCAAATGTGTTTATATATTGTGATTGCACCACTATCAGGGTGTTCGTCATTGTATTTTTTACAAAACGTGGCCAATCCCTATTGCAGGTGTTTCTTCACTAAATCAAAAGGAATTTTAAAGTACATCAGTAATTCTATGGAATTCTGATAATTAGCTCTACTTTTAAATAAAAACTTCAATAGGAAAAACATAGAAATTTTGTAGTTTCATCATAACAAATTATATGAGTGCAGCCCCGAACCCAATAAGTTTCCTTTGTTTTAATTTTAGTTTTTTTTTAAATAAATTTATTTTTATATTCCCCATACAATTGCAACCCCCTATTTTACCCCAAGCCATCCTTTCCCGCCCCCCACCCCCCATAGAGTGTCTCTGGTTCATAGTTTTTTGTTGATTTTAATTTTCACTTTCTTATAGTTATTCATTTTCCTGGTCCCTTACAGCAAAATAAGCCAGAAAGAAAAGAAAAAAAATACCGGATGGTCTCACTCATAGCAGGAATTTTAGGGTTTTTTTTAAGATTTATTTATTTATTTATACAAGAACCGGGGGTACAGGCCAGATGCGCGCGGGAGGGCAAGAGGATTCACCAGAGACAGAGTGGGGAACAGAAAACGGCAGCCTGACTGAAATACACTGCTGAGGGGAGCAGCGGGCATGACAAAAGAGTTTTGCCGTGCCATGTGGGACCCTCCGCCAGCAGGGATCAAACCTGCGCTGCAGAGGCTGAGGACAATTCACAGCGCAGCGCTCAACTGCCTGCGCCACCAGGGGAGGCCCTAATTTCAGGTGTTTTTTTTTTTTGAGATTAATTGACATATAACATTGTGTTAGTTTCTGGGGTACAACACAATGATTCCATAACTCTGTATATAACAAAAGATCATCACAAGAAAAGCCTAGGTAATATCCTATCACCACACATAGTTACAATGTGTTTCCTTGTGATGAGAACATTTAAAATTTATTCTTAGTAACTTTCAAATATACAAATATTGCACATTACATCTCCAAGACTTATTCATTTTATAACTGGAGGTGTACACTTGGACCCCCATTGCCAATTTTGCCCACCCCCACCCCTAACATTCTTGATTCAATAGTTTTATTTCTTTGAACTAGAAACCTGGCCATCAAAATGGCCACAGACCCTTGCTCATTGCTTAACCGAAGAACATTATAAATTTGCTTCTCTAAATCCTCTCAGAGAGGAAAAGGTGATATCATGAATGGCAGGATTTCAATCATGAGGGAAAATGTAGAGACAGGCTGCTCCCACTGGCAACATGATTGGTACCTCAAGGAGACAGAGGAGTTCAGGGAGTCGAGATTAAAGTATCAGTGGACACAACCAGAACAGATATTTCCTGTTCTTCGGTTTTTGCTGCCAGTTATTTATCCAATATCTCTTTGGCCTGAAAACAAAACCATTAATTACAAAGACCAACTTTGTAGGGCAAAGAGCAGGGTGGACATGCCTTCCTGGAACCGTGTGTTCTGTGTAGATTTCTGATAAGATTTTGGAAAATATTAGAAACTAAACATGCCTGCAGAACAAGCACAGACTTCTATTGTCATCAGTATTGTCCCCTCACCAGTGGATGGCAGTTGGTTTCCATGCCAACATGACTCTATCCCAGAGTTCTGTTCCAAACTTAAA
>NW_023605333.1:12500-25065 GCF_014898055.3 Talpa occidentalis | reverse complement strand
GGGATTGAACTCATGCTGCAGTGGCTGCGGACCGCCACACTGTATTGACACCCAACCCCTTGCCCACAAGGGATTTTAAAATGGAAAATTCCTAGAACAAAAGAGAATTGTATCATCCTCCTAATTGATATTTTCTTCCTGGATAGGACTAATTTATTTAAATTTTAAACTTTTAAAGCTTTTCCTCCTAAATCCTAAATACTGGTAATGTTGATATGATTTTAATTTCTAATTGCTTCCCTCCACCCCAAGATTGTCTTGATACAAAAAAAGAAACCTCCGGGGAATTCATTTGATTATCGAAAAATAGACATTTTTGCTCTGAAGGGTAAATCATATTTTACTGATTTTTCTACATTAGTTTCACTACATCAGTTCACTCCTGAAAAGAGAAGTAAGCTTTGACACAGGAGCAGCAGCTATAGAGAAAAGAATAAACACCATCTTGTGTAAAGGAACATTGCCCACTGCACTTAGCAAGGATACCCTGGCTTTTCAGAAGTGCTCTTTGCCTCGACCAGCCGCTTCCTAACACTGGAGCCTGTCAGTGCCAGAACCCCAGCCAAATTCCTAGACAAACCCCACCTCCAAGTGACTTATCATTTTTTAATTGCATATGTCTGTAGTTCCTTACTCCTGCCACTTAGTATTCCTGCATGTTGCTAAACAGCTGCCATGTTGTTTCCCTAGAGATACGTTCCTGAATACCCTTACCTATTTCACAGGGCTGTTGTAAAGCTTAATTAATTAATGTTTCCTGAATGCCTTGAGGTTTTCAGATGAAAAGTGCTAGTTGAAGTGTAGAATCTTATTAATACTCCAGTCTTATCCTGGAGATTGAAGCACAGCACCTGGGCTTGACTCCTAACAGACAGGCTATGTTCCAGGCCCTGTGCTTTGTTCCAAGTCCTTAGATCACAATGAAATTTTGCTGTAGCCATCACCTTCACCCAGCCTTGTGAGAGGTGACAGGTTATTAAAAATGTCACACAGGGCTACAGACCAATAGTGCCTTCTCCTCCTTCAATCACTCTCAATGTGATTAAGACAGGGTGAATTTTTCCATAGTAAACTACAAAATACACTATCAGATTCAAGAATAAACCTTAAGATTTTTTTCTGCAAAGGAGGTGAAAATGATGAAGGATTTCATATGCGCAAAAGAGGTAAGAAAGCCAAAAGGCCAAAAATCTTATAAAAAGCTACCTAGCTTCCCTGGTAAACAGTGAAATGAAAATTAAAATACTATTAAAAGTCCATTTCCAGGCCTCCCTGGTGGTGCAGGGGTTGGGACGCAGCCTATGGGGTTGTCTGTAGCCACTGCGGCACGAGTTCGATTCCCAGCCAGGGAGCTACCCACATGGCACAGCAGACCACTCCTGACTCGCCTGCTGCTCCCCTCAGCAGTGTATTTCAATCTGCCTGACCTGTTCCCCACTCTGTCTCTGATGAATCCTCCACTCCCCCGTGCCTCTGGCCTGTGCCCCAGCTCTTGTACGCATGAATAAATAAATCTTTAAAAAAATAATAAAATAAAAATAAAAGCCCATTTCCCATCTGTCTTATTGGCCAAAGCCTTGCCATTTCTGAGTGTTGGCAAGGGTACGGAGCCAAGAGAAATCTTACAAACCATTGGGAATGCAAATTGATGCAATGACTTGAAAAACAATCTAGTAAAGTTGAACATGTGACAACACTGATGGCCAATATAGTCCACTTCCTGGAAAAGAAACTCCTGCATGTACGCAGAGGAGAAAGTTTAAAATAGTATAGATAGCAACCCACAAATGAATTGGAAAATAATGGGAAACAATGTAAATGTTCCTCAACAGCTCACTAAAATTTAAGTCATGGTATAATCAAATAAGGAAATAATAGAATGCAGTTAATGAACTAGAGCCATGGCATCAATATGAATAAATTTTGCAAACACAATGTTGAAAGAAAAAAAGGAAGTACCTGTAGATCCATGATGATGATACCATTTATACGAAGGTAAAAACACCAATAAATGCCATATTGTTTATACTTTGTGTCATAAAACTTCAGAAAGTGCATTGGAATGACAACTCCCAGTTCAAGATGCCTTGGAGGGCATATGGATTTAGGAGAGGCACATCGAGGTTTTCATCTTCGTAGTGAACAGGGGTTAATGCTATTTTCCTAGCTTAGTTATGTAAATAGTGCTGCAGTGAACATAGGAGTGCACCGCCAGAGCAGTGAATAAAGATGTTGTATATAGAGGCCTCCCTGGTGGTGCGAGTTAAAGTCTCAGCTCTATCAAGCTATTGCCAGCCACTGCAGCATGAGTTCAATCCCAAGCCAGGGAGCTACCCACATGGCACAACAGACCTCTCCTCTCTCACCTGCTGCTCCCTCAGTGGTATATTTCAGCAGATCTGCCTGTTCTGTTCCCTACTCTGTCTCTGATGAATCCTCTCACCCCCTGCACCTCTGGCCTACACTCCAGTTCTTGTATGCATAAATAAAAATAAATCTTAAAAAAATAGATGCTTGGTATGTATACACACACACACACAAAATAGAATCCTACTCAGCTATCAAAAAGATAAATTCTTACCATTTACAAAAACATGAATGGAACTAGAGGGGCTTCTGCTAAGTGAAGACAAAAAAGAGAGAAAGACAAATACCAGATGATTTCACTCACATGCAGATTATAGAGCGGGAAATAACAAGAAAGTAACTGACAAAACTAAGCCCCAGAAAACCCTAGAAATATGACTGGAGAATTGAAGGCTGCTAGAGAGGGTGGAATGAGGGGTGGGTGACAAAGCGAGGATGGGGCCCAATGGCCTAAAGTAAAGGACTACGGGTGCTTCAATGCTGGAGGGGTGTGGTAACATACACCTAAAGGCTGATTCTATTCCCCTAAATCAAGTATAGTGCTGTAAGCCAATGTCATCTTAATAAGGAAAAATTATACTGCATTATTTTTATCTTATTATCACTTATTACATGAAATGCTTCTTAATAAAAACTTGAATAACCTTATATATTTTTATGAACAAAGTATAGCATAATAATTTAATATTGAAAAAAAACACTAGAAAAATCCTAAGTGTAAGAATATGGAGAATAAAAAGGAAAGGACTTGAGGAAGAAATTGGAAACTTAGCACATCAAGTCCACAAGTCTGGAGGGATTCATTTCTCCAAAGAAAACATGCAAAGAAAGGGACAACAGGTATTTGAAAGATACCCAATAGGGAAATACAAAAAACCAAGACCACAATAAAATATCACCTCACACCTATTAGGATGATTTCCATCAAAAAAAAAAAAAGAAAGAAATTTGAGCCCTTATCAATTGTTGTTGAGGATGTAAAATGATGCAACCCCTATGGAAAATAGTATGGAAGCACTTCAAAAAAAAAGAAGAAAGAAAGAAAATAGAGCTACCCCAGGCTTCAGCAATCCCACTTTTACGTATATATCCAAAACAATTGAAACCAGGATCTCACAGAGAAATTGGCACTTCCATGCTCACGGCAGCATTGTTCACAATAGCCACAGAATGGAAACGACCTCAGCGTCCATCAGTGAATGAATGGATCGTGAAAATGTAGTCTCTACACCAGTGGAACATGATTCCATCTCCATTGCTGTATGCAACCACGTTGATGAGCCTAAAGGACATTATGCTAAATAAGCCAATCACAAAGGGTTAAATATGGCATGATTCCACTTACATGAGGAATCTAAAATATTCAAACTCATAGAGCCAGTAGAATAGAGGTTTTAAGGGGCTAGAGGAGGGGAAAATGTGGAGCTGCTGTTCAACATGTATAAAGCATCAATTATACAGGTGAATAAATTCTAGACTCCACTGTACAGAATAGTTAACAATACTCTATTGTTAACAATCCTCTATTCTCTGGGCCTCCCCTGGTGGCGCAGCGGTTGAGTGCTGGGCTGTGAAGCTGCCCGCAGCCTCTGCAGCGCCAGTTCGATCCCCGGCCACCAGTGAGGGTCCCACTTGGCGAGCAGACCTCTCCTGCCGCCCGCTGCTCCCTTAGCAGTGTGTTTCGTCAGTCTGCCTGTTCTGTTCTCCACTCTGGCTCTGGCTCTGGTGAATTCTCTCACCCTCCCGCGCTTCTGACTGTACCAGTGCTTGTATAAATAAATAAATAACTAAATAAATAAATAAATAAATAAATATTTACCAAAAAAAAAAAAAACCAATACTCTATTCTCTTAAAAATGCATTAAGAAGGTAGATTTCATGTTCAGTGTTCTAAGCATGATTTTAAGTAAAAGGATAAACTTATACACCGCAGATTAGTTACCTACTTAGTTCAACAAATACAAATACTAAATATTTTTCCTATACAAGCAATTTTAAATGCAAGGATGCATGAGATCCACATTTTATTTTCAAAGAGTTCAAAAAGAATTATGTTGACAAAATGAAGAAAATTCATCAAATATGTATTGAACTTTAGTGAGTTTTCTATTTCAGTTATATATCAAGTCTCAAAAAGTTTTCAAGCTAATATACAAAGCATCCAAAATAAATAGGCTACATTAAAAAAACTGCTAAAATGTCATAAATTCAAGCAAGAAAGAACACCAAAATATGTTAAAATTGTGCTCAGCATGTGAGTACAGCTTCTTATTGAAACTCACCCACATCCTTAAATCGCTAAGAAGCTCACATTTGTTAACGCATGTTAACCTTTTCAAGAAATAAGTTTTAAAAAATGGCAATTTGAACCAAGTAGCTGCTGTCAAAGCCAAAGTACATTCTGAAGCATTCTTTTTGTAGAAGTCCCTTCATATTTCAGCCACGTAGTCCCAACTGGAAAAAAATTATCATTTTTTTCCTCCCTAGGCCTAGAACACTGGCAATTTTTCTTTTTTGCCAAAGACAGTGGGATTGGTATGTTTGAAGGGATTAGCATCAAAGCAGATAATTCTTCAGATGAATCCATAGCAAACTGCAAGAGAATTTCTGTATCCAAAATAAAAAATAAAGAAACGACACTGTAGACACATTTGTTGAGTTCGATTTTACTAGGCACCATTTGCATTAACTTTGTGATCTCTTTTCCACACTTTATGAATTAAGCTAAATACTCTGCCAAGTCCTTAGTTCAAAATGCTAGAGCAGTACAAAGGTCAATAAATGAATCAAATTGTATTTTGTAGCATCTAATTATATTCTATCAGACACAATTTGGGAATAAGGAAAAGTACTTAACTTGGGAAAGATAAAATAACATGAAACAATTAGAGTATTAGAGTGCAATAAATTGCATTTACATGATTAATTGCTATAGTTGTTGTGGTTAAGGCTAGCAGAGCAGTCAGACCGCAAGGGTAATGATGAAAATGTCAGAAAAAGAAGAGTTGTCTAGCTTCTGGAATTGTGCAAGCAAAGATAGAAAAAAAAAAAAGAATGTTCACATCCTACATAAGACCAATTATGTTGAAGAGAAGGTATTTCCCAGGAAAAGCTGAAAGAGAAAGGACAGGCAGAGTGAAACAGCAGTATAGAATAGGAGCTGCCAAACTGCAGGCAGCAGCCCATTTTTAAAAAATTTTATTTCATATACTTTTTACATCATTCTTCATTTTGTACAATGTATGCTTTCTCATCTCAGGTATAGTCCCCATGAAATTCCCACCACCAATTCACCTGTGTCCCATCACCATAGTCCCTTGTGCTCTTCCCACCCCTGTTTTGATCCTACTCCCTTCTCACCCCTGCAGCAGCCCATTTTTAAAGTAAATTCTATGAGAACAAAGTCACATTTCAATGTTTGCTGATAATGTATGGCTGCTTTCATGTAACAGTAGAATTGAATAGGTGTGATTAGAGACCTTCAGATCCACAAAGCCTAAAATATTTATTATCTGACCTTTTATAGAAAAAGTTTGCCAGTCATTGGTATAGAACATGTAAGTATTTGGGGGGAGGGAGGTAACCTATGGGGTTCCATAATTCCAACAGGTAAGCTGTATTTCCTTATACTGTCCCTGTCACACCCAGGTTCTCTGACTAAGGAGAGATCATAGAAGACCTTGAAAAATAGAGACATTAGAGCTGATGTAGTCAAGGGAATAAGTTCTAGGATAGGAAAATGATCAATCTAGAAGATGGATCAAAAAATGAGACCAGAAACATAGACTAAAGGAAGCATCCATTAAAATTGCTTAAATTCAAGCAGGGTCTTCATTAGAAATGGAGATGAAATGAAAATTTAGAGAAATATTTCAAAGGGTGACTCTAGCCCTACTGGCAAATGAACTTGGGAGGGAAGGCATAGGGCAAACTCAGCAGACTAGGAGTAAGAGAACAGGTCCTAGTTCCACTCTGCCATGTGCTAGCTTTGTGTCTTTAGCAAAAACTCTTCATGTGTCTCCATTTACTCATTGTCTCCATTTACTCATGTAACAGTAAGAAATTGTGGAAACACTAATATATGTTCTATTTGGGGTTAACTTCTTCGTACTAGGCACTGAGAAAAGTTCACATATTATCTCTAACCCTCAAAAGGGCTGCCAGATCCCTTTTCACAGATGAGGAGACAAGTTCAGAAAAGAAAGGTTTGGTAAATTGCCTGATATGACACAGCTAATAAAAACAGCAAAATGTTTCCAATTTAAAATTGGTCTCTGGGGCCTCCCCCGTGGCGCAGCGGTTGAGCGCTGGGTTGTGAAGCTGCCCACAGCCTCTGCGGCGCCGGTTCGATCCCCGGCTGCTCCCCGGCCACCAGAAGAGGGTCCCACATGGCGCGCAGACCTCTCCTGCCGCCCGCTGCTCCCCTTAGCAGTGTACTTCGGTCCTTCTGCCTGGTCTGCTCTCTGCTCTGGCTCTGGTGAATTCTCTCATCCTCCCGCGCTTCTGACTGTACCCAGTGCATGTATAAACAAAAACAAAGAAAGAAATAAACTTTCAATATATAAACTTATCAAATCAACACTTGTACACCTTAAACTTACACCATGTTACATCATATGCATTTCAATAGAAAAACAAGGAAAAGGAAAGCACAGGGCAAAAGAGAAGGGTCAGAACCAGGCAAAGCTTAATCACTTTGGGAAATTCTATGTAAGTGACATCACGAGATGGGAAGCAGGCATGGGCTACAATTTAAATGCAAATTTGCACTTGCAAGGTTTATAGATAAAACACAGTTTGAACAGTGTTTAGTCTGAACACCAAAATAACTCTACATAGTGCAGCCCAAATTCTAAACTGCTTAAATGGGGTCCCCACAGATTATATGGCAATCTACTAAGAGGTCTATTGAGCTTTAGGATAAATATAGCTTATTTTGGAATGCTCAGTTTTTAAAGGTTTGATAGTTTGCAAAAATAGAACATGTATAGTATAAATGTTACATTAGTCGCTAAAATAAACTCAAAGCTTTCAGGAAATTTCAAGTTTGCAACATCACTGCAGTCTGTGCCCCCAGGTCTCTGGGAGTATATTTATACCCTCTCTGTTTAACTCATTTAACTATTTGGTAGAAAAGAATTGGAAATCTTCTACTAGAGTGTGGTAATCACTTGTGGATGGAGTATGTTTCTTAGAAATAGGAAGGTAGAAAAGGTGACTCACTGTCATATTTTTAGATTAAAACCAAGCCAGCCTAGGCCTTCCCAGTAGCCTAAGGGTTAAGTCTTAGCACTATCACTGTGACAACCTGAATTCCATGCCCAGCCAGGAGCTAACCCACATGGCTCAGCAGACTTTTCCTGTCTTGCCCACTGCTCCCCTTAGCAGCATTTCAATAAATCTGCCTGTTTTGCTCCCCAATGTGTCTCTGGTGAATCCTCTCACACACACATCCCCCCCACCGCACCTCTGGCCTACACCCCAGTTTTTTTACATAAAATAGATAAAAATCTTTATTTTAAAAAAAGTATCATTAAAAAAAAAAGCCAGCTATGATGAACTGTGCCATTGAGAAAAAGTTCAAGACTAAGCTATGGGTCAATTTATTATGCCAACTTAATAGAGGATTAGTCTACACCAGAGTGGAGCTGGTTGCTTGTGGTGAACATTCCAGAGGAAATCAGGACCAGGTCTTGAACAAAGACTTTCCCCATGATAGCCTTGTCTTACTTAAGAAGCTCAAGATCCAATCATGTATGCTATTAACTCAGCCCTTCCCTCTATTTCAAAACTTCTTCTCCCCCAAAACCGGACTGCGAAAAAATGAAACTAGATTACTACCTCACACCACATGAAAAATCAACTCAAAATGGATAAAAGACTTGAATGTAAGACCTGACATTCTTATATATAGGAGATATAGGAGAATATATAGGAGAAAACAGGCAAAACACTCCATGACATAAATCTCAGAAACATCTTAGAGGATGCTTTCCAAGAAGCAAGGAAAACAAAGGAGATAAACAGGGGGGACTACATCAAACTATAAAGCTTCTGAACAGCAAAAGAGACAATAATCAAAAGAAAAAGGCATCCCACTAAATGGGAGAAAATATTTGCACACCAGGTGACAGATAAGGGACTGATAGCAAAGATCTACAAAGAGCTTACACAACTCAACAAAAACAAAGCAAACAACCCAGTCAAAAAATGGGCAGGAGAACTAAAATGCCACTTCTCCAAAGAAGAAATGCAAATGGCCAAAAGGCATATGAAAAAATGGAGAGAGAGGGTGAGGTACCTCCCTTTCTTATAAGGATGTTGACATGGCATCATGGGGTTCAACCCTCATGACCTAATTACCCCTCAAAGACCCAATCTCCTAATACCATTGTATTGGAAGTTAGGGTCTCAACATATGGATGAGGGGGCACAAACAGGCAGTTTGTAACAGCAATTACACAATCACGCATGTGACTCCTTTCTAAGATTAGTACTATTACCCATTTTCTAGGAAATCAAGGCTCAAAAAGTTACTAATTGCCTAAGGTCATAAAATTAGGCATTAAACTCAGGACTATCTGATTCCAAATTTATGTGCATATGAACTCAATAAATATTTTCCTTATAAAAATAAGTATTTGTATTATTGTTATTGTATTATTCTTATCACCACACTTTCCATTTGCAAAAATTAAATGATTTCTCATCCATCAACTCATTAGAAATTCACAATAGCCCCAAAGGGAGTAAGCAAAATCTCCCTCCCACCCCTAACAAATGAGAAACCTGAGAGTCTGAGATGTTAAACAGGTTACCCAAGGTTACATCCACAGGCAACCATCACTGAGAGGGGGCTACAAAAACTCACTCCTTCTGTCAACAGCTTTGGTCAAAGTCATCTGGCTGAACACCCAAATGAAAGGCCTGCAAGTGCATCAGCCTACCATGTCAGGCTGAGTTAATGGGATTTTTCATACATATTAATCTCTCCTATTACAATATAAATATTTGCATCTAAGATACTGAGTCAATCTCAGGAAACCTCTTCCTCTAAGTGACCAGGCAGTTTCATGTCTGAGTAAATAGGACAAGGCCAGGGTACTTAGCCCCAATAAAAAGTTTCATATAGAAGGTGGCAGAGGGGCCTCCCTGGTGGCACAAGGGTTAAAGACAGCACTATCAAGCTATCCCCAGCCACCACAGCATGAGTTCAATCCCCAGCCAGGGAGCTACCCACATGGCGCAGCAGACCTCTCCTGTCTCACCCGCTGCTCCCCTCAGCAGCGTATTTCAGTAGATCTGTCTGTTCTGCTCCCCACTCTGTCTCTGGTGCATCCTCTCACCTCATCCCCTGCCCCCACCTCTGGCTTACACCCCAGTTCTTGTATGCATAAATAAATAAATTTAAAAAAAAAAGTGGCAGTAATGCACTCCAGCTCCAGAGGGTGGCAGCAGTGAGAAAAAGACCATCCTCCTCAAAGTTGGACATCAGCATTCTTTGGGGAGCAGCTATGGAATATTCCATACAAGTCAAGTTCTAATGATGAGCTATAACATATTTTTTGTGCCTGAGTAAAACCCTGAAAGTTTTCTGAACACTTAGAGAAGTGAGACACTAAGAGAGACTAAGTTTAGACTTCTTGCTAATGCGGGCCTTTGGGAACTTGGGTACTGTTGGATATTGTCTTAAAAAGGTATTTGGGAGAAGGGCCTCCCCTGGTGGTGCAGCAATTGAGCGCTGGGCTGCGAAGCTGCCGGCAGCCTCTGCAGCACCGGTTCGATCCCCGGCCGCCGGCGAGGGTCCCACATGGCGCACAGACCTCTCCTGCCGCCCGCTGCTCTCCTCAGCAGTGTACTTCATCAGTCTGCCTGCTCTGCTCCCCGCTCTGGCTCTGGTGAATTCTCTCACCCTCCTGTGCTTCTGACTGTACCCAGTGCTTGTATAAATAAATAAATCTTTAAAATTAAAAATAATAAAAATTAAAAAAAAAAAGTATTTGGGAGAAGGTACATTATTCAAGCTGCAAATTAGGAATAGCCCCCACCACCAGACCACACTGTATGGGACTGCTTGTTTACCAGTGTTCTTTGATCATCCTGCCCCACCTCACTAATATGTAAGCTCCTTAAAGGCAGCAATTAGGAGAGGTACTCTTTGTATATCAAGTACCTAGCAAAATACAAATCTCACAAATATTTGACAAATATTTGTCAAATAAAATTAAAAGAGGATTTGTAGTTTGATATTTGTGTAGACATCTAAGCTCCTGCCATTATCCAACTGTAAACTTACACATAAAGATTTATCTCTATTTTGTATTTCCAGTGCTTAGTATTGAGCTTGGAACACTATAAATTTTCTACAAAAAAAAATGTTTATAATGAATGTTTGGTTGGATGGGTGCATGAATTCGTGGATGGATGAATGTTATGAGATGTAGGATTTCTTAGAACAATTTTTCTTTGTGGTTTGCAACATTTAAAACACATAACACTCTTAGCACCCAGATCTTGGTTTCTAAAACCACTCTCCAGTGGAAGGCAGAAGACATTCTAAGAAAATGATTCTAGACTGAGTACAGGACAGGGATAGGGAATATTCAAGAAGACCCGAAATATATCCTGGCATGGGTAGGGAGGGGCGGAAATGATGGAGGTTTGTCAAAGGCACATGGGAGGCAACTGGAAAAGCTCCCAATGGTCAAATTTGGGGCAATCTAAGCAACACAATAAATAAAATACTGTCAGATTATAACCAAAGTATAGAATGAATATCCCTACCGCCTAGCTCCACATGCTACAAGTAAGGACAGGGCATAGTGAATTGTTTCCAAAATGTACAGCATGGAATGGGTAACAGGACATTGGGAAACATGGCAAACGCTGCATCAGTCAGGTGATTAAGATTAACACCAAAACTGACATCATGGTGACAGAATGTACCCTTGACAGGATGTGATAAGTTTACTTCTGTGGCCCTCCTCCCCAAATTTCATAACCCCAGATTACTCATGAGAAAAACACCAAATAAACTGAAGGCCATTCTAATAAAACACCTGACCAGTACACCGTAAAGCTATCAAGGTCATCAAAACCAAAAAAAAAAAAAAAATGGTATTATTCAAGAAGACAAATAAATACAATGTAGAATCTTGGATCAGAAAAATGACATTAGGGGAAAAACCACAAAGATCATCTGAATAAGTCATGGACTTTATACAACAGTAATGTGTCAGTAGCGGTTTGCTATTGTCACAAATGAGCCATTAACTGAATGCACCATGTTAAAACGGGGGAAATTGAGTATGAACTATATGGGAGCTTTCTTTACTTCATAGCTGAAACTTCTGAAATTCAAAGTTTATGTTCTGAAGTCTTTTTCAGTATAGGAAAAAAGATGCAGCATACTTCACCTGAGAATTTGGTGAATTCAAGCTCCATAAAAAAAGTTACTATGGACTTTATTTCTACACTGACAATTCTAAAATGAAGTCCTCTTATCACAGCAATTGAAAGTCACTACTTCCTACTATGTTGATCACGTCCCAAGTCCTCAACTAATTTTCTACTTCTTTTCCTTATAGTCAGCTATCGCATGCCCCCACAGGTATGATTTGTATGGTCTTGCCTATAAAGTTACATCTCCATGACTGATGTAGTTACTGAAAATCTTTCAACATTTTTTTTTCACAGCCAGGGAAGACCTCCCAGTTAACTACTGGCCACTGCTGGCCTGTGAGAACATGCCTTCTCTTCCCAACAGCTCCTTCCTTTCCCCTCCAAGCACCACAGTCACTGCTGGACTCTCTGAATATGCCCTGAGGAACCAATATAATAGCTGGGCCTGGGGCTTGGTCAGTCCCTGGAAGGAGGGCTGGACAGGTGCAGAACCCCAGCTGCTAGGCCTACCTCAGACTTGGCCTTTTCTTTCAGTGATCTGAGTCATTTCCTCTGGCCCCTTTTTATCCAATTGAGATGAAAATTTGCCTTTCTATTTGCGTCTCAGAGCGCCTTTGGTGTCTAAAGTCTACCTTTATCCTTTTGGATTCGTCACTGATTCTGAAGGGAAAGATAAAGTTAAGCTCATGGAGCTGCCTAAGGCCCCAAACCACTCCGCATGGCGGGAGGCCACAGCAAAACCCTTTCTCCTTCTGGAGGTAAGCCTGTCCGTCAACAATTACCCACCATTTGTAGA
>NW_023605333.1:0-10000 GCF_014898055.3 Talpa occidentalis | reverse complement strand
TAGCACATACAATGGCCCTTGATTTATTTCCAAATTCTAGTGAATGTGGCAATCTTGCTCTATGATTGAGTTGATGTAACCAAGTGGATTTTACAAGAGATTACTTGCTTGGAAAAGAATAGCCTTTTTTCTTTTGGGGGGAGAAGGGGCTTGGAAAAGAATAGCCAAATTTAAAATGCATTTTTGAGTTTTAATTTTTTTTTTAGTTTAATTTTTATGATTTTTCTCCCCACATTGACATTTTAAATTTAGCCAGAAATGTGCAAAAATTTAATGTTGATATTTACCAGGAAAATATGTTCCTCATATATTGATTGTTTTTTAACATCTAACAATTAAATTTCATTGCATGAATATTGTAATATATTGTATTAATAATTGATAATCATAATAATATTGATATATACATAAACATAGGAATATATCATCAATTATCAATCAGTACTCCTTTTTACCAGCCTTTAAAGATAAAATATATTTTCAGCATGTTAAATGATAGTCTAGTTTATTGTTTTTAAGCTATTATAATCAGAATATAATAAACCATGCTGATGAAACTATAGGTAAAATGATAATACCTATTTCTAAACAAATTGGCTATGCTATTTTATGTAACTAATTTTGCCTGTGTTTAAAAACAGCAAACAATTTTTAGACTAATAACATGTCAATTTCTTAGCCTGCCAGGGACTGTGGATGTAGGATCTGTCTCAGCAGTACAATCCAACAAGTTTTAAGCAGAGAAATTTCAGCCAAGGTACAAATACCCAAATCAAACTTGGAATTACAATCTGCTGCAACAAGCTCTTTGCCCACATTGCTAGGAAAAGTGACATTTTTCTCATCTTCAAACAAACAAACAAAAAAAGGCATACCATTTTTGTGTATCATGCTCAACAAGCCTCAAAATTATAGCATATGCTTTTCCAAGAATGATGGGGAAGAGAGGATAAATTCTTATGTCTAAATTTAGATTTGAATTTGCAAGGAACACCTTTTAATTAAGTATGACATTTGACAAGATCAAGTTTGAAGTTACCTGCACACCTTCACACCTATGAAAATTGTTGTAAATTCTCAGTGCAACTTAACATACAGCATTTTACATGCGCAGCAGTCTACCTGTGATAGACACATCTATAAGAGAAGAATTTGTGTTTTAAGAATGTGGATATAGTTTATTTTCCTAATTTACTTTTTCTTTACCTCTTTATAACATGCTCTAAATTTCCATGTTAGCATATCAGTACATTATAAATTTTTATGTCCTTCTGATCATCATATCTTAGAGACTTTGTCATCAAATGTTACAATAAAACTTATCCATGCACTATTAGAAAGATAAATAAAAATAAAATTAGTAATAAGACATTTATGGGACATGTTAGAAGTCATCAAAATGTGATGTTCTACTTATAAAATATATTTTGAACATATAATTTAAGATTATACATTTCAAATGATTTAATATGAAGCTTGTTTTTCTATTTATGACCAATAACTTAATAATAGGACATACATTTAAAATGAAGAACTACACCTACACCAAGGAAACTAAAAATGCAGCTTCCATTTGCTAAGCTCTGGTACCATAATTAGAGATTGAAAAGATAAGGTACATGAAAAAAATTCTTCCAAAATTTTATATTATAAAATAGACTTGGCAAAACAAATATAACTAAAAAGTAGAAAATGAGTAAGATTTATTCTTTTCATTTTACATCCCCTTCATTTAAATACTTCCCCTTCATTTCTTTGCCAGTAAACAAAGTAAAATAAAGTCAATTCCTAGAACTTAATCCAAATAGGGCACTCACTTTAGGAGGTCACCTTCATTCCAGCAATGCTTTCATTATTCAAAGAATATTCTGGAACTACTTTTCGAGAAATGCTTTAGACTTGGTTTACAAGCATCCAAGACAACTAAGAATATTTTTGTTTAATAGTCAAAAATCAAAACTTTTATTTTATGAACTAACATTATGTTAGCTCTTTTGGATAACTTTCCAAATTATTCACCAAATTTAAAGCTGAATGACTCTTGACTGTCTTAAAAAAAAATCCTCTTTCAAAGAATAATGATATACCACATTTGAGGATTTCACAGTAATGTTCTGCAGTATTTGAGACCAATTCCCAAAAAGGAGTGATGAAACTGACTTCACTGTGATGTAATTGATGATGTAATTGACTTCACTGGGATGAGTATATAACCATGAAGGTGACAGCTTTGACACGGGTCACATTTCCTTATGGTCACAGTTAGGGAGCTAATGTTCTAACACCATAAACACTCAGCAAATAGTTATTAGTATCATTATATTGCATAATAAAGGATAGTTATAGCAATGGTAACTATAATCTCTCTATAGACTTGAAAAGGCCAAATGATAACAAATAAACCTCAGTATATTGTCCACATGTGAACACAATTTTGGGGTGAGTATTTATCTATTTGTTTATTTTTATTGAAATTACATTGTTCTCTGACATTATATAGGTCTCAGGTTGGGTATTTTCATTATATTTTTTTTTTATTTTTTATTTTTTAAAGTTTTATTTATTTATTTATTTATACAAGCACTGGAGGTACAGTCAGAAACACGGAAGGGTGAGAGAATTCACCAGAGATAGAACGGGGAACAGAACAGGCAGACTGACGAAATACGCTGCTGAGGGGAGTAGCGGGCACGGCAGGAGAGGTCTGTAGCGCCATGTGGGACCCTCGCGGCCTGGGGATCAAACCGGCGCTGTAGAGGCTACAGGCAGCTTCACAGCCCAGCGCTCAACCGCTGCGCCACCAGGGGAGGCCCTATACTTTTTTCTTTTTTTTTTTTTAATTTACTTATACAAGCACTGGGTACAGTCAGAAGCGCTGGAGGGTGAGAGAATTCACCAGAGCCAGAGCGGGGAGCAGAACAGGCAGAAGGACCGAAGTACACTGCTGAGGGGAGCAGCAGGCAGCAGGAGAGGTCTGCGCACCATGTGGAACCCACCTCTGGTGGCCGGGGAGCAGCCGGGGATTGAACCGGCGCTGCACAGGCTGCGGGCAGCTTTGCAACCCAGCACTCAACCACTGTGCCACCGGGGAGGCCCCCTATACTCTTTTCTTAAAGGAGGTAACTTTCCTCTTTGGCTAGATTCTCCCTTCTACCTGTTCGCTGGTTAGTCAGTTGATTGCAATTGCATTCCCCAGAACTCTGGCACATCATTTTAAAGTTTTCCTTAAGTATAAGTACATCTTAAATTTTTTTTGATACCTTAGTTTGTAGTCTTTAAAAATGCATGAGTAGATACCGTGGTATTCCATCCAACTTCCTCTTAAGAGCTGATTTATCCATTTCCCAGTTACCAGGAAGATTTAACTCCAGTAAATAATGGTAAGAACTTCAGTAAGTAATGTTAACACACTGCTAGGATAGCTCCTAAAAGTCTGAAATCAACGGCCCACACTAAGCAAATTTGCAATTATAGAATTGCTATCATATTGGGAAAAGAAAATTAAAAGGTCATAAAGGATTTATGCTAGAATGAATATACTACTTAAGTCCAGAAACCCCTCCAGCCAAGGGAAAGGGACCAGAATACACTCCATTGACCAAAGTTGTTAATAAGGAAAGAGACACGAGCATCATAGAGAAGTTCAGGGCAGCTCTCTAGGCCAGGAGCAAGAGCTACCGTAATAGAATAGAGATTTCAGAATCCTGAAGTAAGACAGATTAAATTTTAATACTTAAACATCAAAAGCAAAGTGGGCCCAATTATTGTGATGAATGGCAAGATTTGTGTGGCAACCAAGACACTTCAGCTCCCAAAGAGATATGGAGATGGTTATTGAGACACAGTGTTCACAAAAGCAAAAAAGGTAGTTAGGCAGTAAGATTTTCGCTTATGTATTTTTTTTTAAAAATCATGAAAAAAGATGATCAGAAAACTAAGGGCAGCCACCATTAAAAAAAAGTCATACTTTCTCACCTAAAGCTGAGTCAGTTTTCAAATCCAGAACCTATTGACCAAAGGAGAGATAGGTCCCTATAATGATGGGTCCTGCAATGCTGGATCAAATATATTCAGCAGTAATTCTCCTGGTCCTTCCTTAAATGAATATTTGACCATCTACTTCAACAACCATATATCAGAGAAAGGGGAATGCTCAGACTTTTTGAATATTACTGGACCCCCGGTCTGAAATGACACTGATATCCAGCAACCCAAAGTACCATCGTATCTTCCCTGTTAGAGCAGGAACATAGGTGTCAAGGTGATAAATGAGTTCCAGCCAAGCTCTGACTCATGTTGGGTCCATTTCATCTACTGGGTACTTCAACCAAGCAGTGATAATTTCCCGGCCTCTAAATATATAATTGAACCAATTCATACTTCCTACTAGCAGAACCCTCTTATTGGTTCCTTGACTTGTTGAGTTAGAGCTATGGTAAGGCAGTAAACCATGTAAAAGCCTCAGAAATTGTCTCCCACTCCCAGCCAAGGCAGCAAATCAGAAATATCCTATCTCATGACAAATGGCAATATTAGTACTGACTGAAGATTTAAAGCAAGTAAGGGTAATGGTCCCTCTTGCATCATCAATTAATTCACTTTTCTAGCCCCAACAAGAACCAAATGGTACACAGTGGATAAGAGTAAAGAATTGCAAACATAACCTAGCAATAGCCACAATTACAGCTGCTGTGCCAGATGTGGTATTTGCTAGTGCAGATAAACACAGCCTCGGGCACTTGGTATGAGGCCATTGATCTGAGGAATGTATTCCTTTCCATCCCTATAAAAGGAAGATCAGAAGAAATTCACATACACATGGGACTGACAACAATATACATTTATAGTCTTGCCTTAGGGCTATGTTAACTCTCCCTCCCCAAGTAATAATATAGTCCAAAGGGACCTGAATTGTCTAGACCAGTAGCTCTCAACCAAGAGAAATTTTGCTCCAAAGGGAACATTTGGTAAAGTCTGAAGACATTTTTGTTTATCACAGCTAGGGAAAGTAAGGAGTGAGACTACTGAAATCTAGTGAGTAGAGCCTAGGACTGTAGCTATGTGTCTTAAATGCAGAGGACAGCACTCACACAAAAGAGTGTAGATCTCTAGTAATTTGGAGCAAAGACATGTCATCTGCAGCAGAGAACTCAAAACACTTAAAAAGCAATTCCTATCACGTTATAGGACCTTAATAGGTACATCAAAAGACCATGCAGCCAAAACTTCCCATCATGAGCTGGATTATGTTAGATTCAGGAAGTCATTCAATTGAGAAGGCATAGCAACAATCCAAAGTAAGACAGCAGTCATAGATTCCAGATTGGGTTTGAGCAGACACAGGTCAGCTACATCTATATCAGTCATATCTTCCCTGGTCTCCACCATTGTTACGCTGACATCTCTTATTCAGTTCTCAACTATGGTTTGATGGCAGGAGTAAGATTGTTTATGACTAGTTGACAGAGGGGAAAATGACAGACTTGGTTCATTGATGGGATAGTTCAGTATGTGGATGAAAGCCCAAAATGGACAGCTGTACTATCACCCCACTCAAAAGTTATCATGAAAGAGAACAATGAGATAAAAATCTTCCCAATGGACAGATCGCCAGGCACTGTATTTTATCACCCACTTCATGTGAAAAGAGGAGTAGCCCAATATAAAATATTCATAGACGCATGGGTAGTAGAAAAAAAGCCTGACTCATCTTCCAGGGACTAGAAGCAGAGAGAAATAGACTGGTGGGGGTCGGGAACAAAGAATTCTAAGGAAAAGGCATATGAATGGGAAAATGAAAGTGAGTACAAAGTGTGAAGATCTTTGTGTTACATGGTAACCGTCACCAGGGAACATTTACCACAGAGGAAGTACTAAATAACCAAATAGACAGTATGACTTAGCCAGTTGATATCATCCAACCTCTAACATTTCCCATACCAGTGCTAGCATAATTCACTAATGAAGAAACCATGGCCCAGTATGCATGGGTCCAGTATCAGGGACTTACATTTACCAAGGCTGATCTAGTCACTGTCATTGCTGAATATCCAACCTGGCAGCAACTGAGATCAATACTAAGCCCCAAATATGACACCAACCCATGAAACCAAAATCCTCTTGATGGCATGGTGACTAGTTGAGAAGTTTTCTACCCTTGAAAGAACAGAGGTTCATCTTACATGGGGTCAACAGTGGGATCAATGTGGAATGAGAATATGGGGTTACTTTTCCTGTTTCCATGACCTAAGCCAGAACTACTACCCACAGCCTTAGAGAATGCTTGATTCACCAAAATGAGATACCACAGACCACTGCATCAATCCAAGGGACCTACATAACAGCAAAGTAGGTATATAAGGTATAAAGGCAGTGGGCACGTAACCATGAGATCCATTTATATACAACACTATCCAGAACCACTGGTCTTGTAGAATAGTGGAATGGCCTCTTAAAGATGCAAATGAAGGGATTCTAATTCTATAGAAAGTTGGAATGAATATCATTCCTATTCAAACCAAAGAAAAATCCAGATAAAGTATAAACATACCACAGAGCTAAAATCATAGGAAAGGCAACCAAGTAGCCTAATACATAGTGAAAGACAGACCTTTCTAAGGAGACAAAAATACAAATGTAGGCTCACTTGTGACAGTACCAGAGAAAAGATTCAAGACACCACACATAAGTGTAAGAATTCAACTAAAATTTAAAGGTTCTTATGCAAATGTAAACTAATAGAATAGTATTTGAAAGCAAACTAGTTATTTAAGCCTGTATATGGTAAATACTAGGACAACAACTAAGAAATTTTTAAAGTATAAATAATGAGCAGGGGAAAGAGGAACAAAGAATAATAGAGAAAACAAAAAAGAGAGAAAAATGATAGCTATGATTCCAAACACATCCATTATTACACTAAATGTAAATGATATACATAGACCTTTTAAAAAACTGAGATTGCCAATTAGGATAAAAAAGCAAGACTCAAGTGCATGCTGTCTAAAAGATTAAAGTTACTTAAAATTTATATAAATTGTATTATAATTTACCTATTAAAATTAAAGCATAGAACTATATATATTGCAATACAATAGTCAAAAGAAGACTGAAATGGCTATACTAAAACACAAAAGTAGAGTGCAAAACAAGGAATATCACAAAGGATAAACACAGAGATCACAAAACGATAAAGGATCAATTCTATATGATGAAAAATAATCCTAAATGCTTGCAGACTTAACAACTGAACTTTAAAATATATAAATAAAAACTGATAGAGCTGAAAATATAGACACATTACAAATATAGGTGGTGACTTCAATGATACAGTAGTAGTGGAACAAAAGACAGAAACTCAGTAAGGATACATGAGGCCCAAACCACATTATTAACCAACTTGACAAAATTGATTCTCCTTTCCTCTTGACAATGCCAAAATACATATTCTTTTAAGTTCATATGAACCATTCACCAATATATATTGCAGGCTATAACCTAAGTCACAAAATTTTTATAACTGAAATTATATGAAGTCTATTCTGTCTCAATGATTGAATTAAAATAGAAACCAAGCCTAGAATGGATCTTTTAAAATTTTTCCAAATACTTATAAATTAAACAATGAATTTCTAAGTAACCTATTAATTAAAGAGAAAAATAGAAGAGTAATTAGAAAATATTTTTAATTATGTGAAAGTAAAAGCACAAAATAGCAAATTTTGTGAAATGCAGCTAAAGCAATGCATAAAGCAAAAGGATAGCAATGAATACTCATAATAGGTTGGAGGGGAGGGAATGGCCTCAACTCCATGAACTAAGCTTCCATCTTAAGAAACTAGGAAAAAAAGCATATATTAAACCCAGAGTAAGCAGCAGAAGAAAAATAATAAAGAGCAGAAATCAAAGATTCAGAAACAGAAAAAATTAAACAGAAAGTTAGTTCTTTGAAAAGATCAAGAAAACCTCCAACCAGCTGGAAGGGGATTATGCTCAGTGAAATAAGTCAGAAGGAAAAAGAAAAATATTGGATGGGTTCACTTATAGGAGGAATATATGGAAACCAAACAAGGAGTCAGAAAAAAAAAGTCATACCACAAAAACAAAAAAGATTTATAAAACTATAAAACGGACGACCTCCCTGGTGGCGCAAGGGGTTAAGACACAACCTATAAAGCTATCCACAGACTCCTGCAGACAAGTTCGATCCCCAGCCAGGTGACCCACATGGCACAAGCAGACCTCTCCAGTCTCACCCACAGCTCCCCTCAGCAGTGTATTTCAGTCAGTTCTCCTGTTCTGCTCCACACTCTGTCTCTGGTGAATTCTCTCAACCCGCACCTCTAGCCTGTACCCCAGTTCTTTTTTTTAAAGAATTATTTATTTATTTATACAAGCACTGGTACAGTCAGAAGAGCGGGAGGGTGAGAGAATTCACCAGAGACAGAGCGGGAGAGCAGAACAGGCAGACTGACGAAGTACACGGCTGAGGGGAGCAGTGGGCGGCAGGAGAGGTCTGCGCACCATGTGGGATCCTCACCCGGTGGCCAGGGATCGAATCGGCACTACAGAGGCTGTGGGCAGCTTCGCAACCCAGCGCTCAACTGCTGTGTCACCAGGGGGGCCCTGTACCCCAGTTCTTGTATGCATAAATAAATAAATAAATCTTTTTTGGGGGAAAAGGGCTCTCATAAAATTGAGTTGCTTTGCTTCCTCTTCATCTAGTAGGCAACCCCAAATGGCTGTTATAAAGTTGCTTTTGCGTCTTTCTCCTTTACATCTTATCAGTAAAAGAATGTTGAAAGAACAGAGTCAAACACAGTTGGCAGCTAAAGGTTGACTTTAAATTATATAATCAAACATGATGTGCTGGTACTCACACCCTGTCTCCGACCCAATGCAGGACCTGCCAAGATCAAAAGCAGAGAGCCAGCAGCAAAGAGCAGAACGGCATGAGCAGAAACAAGAAGAAGTAGGAGCAGAGAAAAAAAAAAGGGGGGGGGGTCTTCTCACTCCATGAAAATTTGCTTCCAGCATGGAACCATGAGAACACATTTTTAAATTGCATTTCCACAGGGAGACCCCTGGACAGGGAAATGGAAGCATCTCCAGATAACTTAGGGTCAAAGTAAGAGATCTTCCTAGACAGGGAGTGTCAGGCAGAATAATGGCCCAAATATGTTTACATCCTAATCCCAGAAACCTGACATGGAATAGGGGAGATGCAGATGTGATTAAGTAAAGGGTTTGGATATGGGAGATTATCCTGGATTTTCTAAGTAGGACTGATTTACTCACAGGGCAGTGAGTGAAAGTCTACAGACTGACATGGGAAGACCCATCACCCCAGGACTTCTGCAGCCAGATTTATAAGCACACAAAGCAGATGTGAGAATCCCTTTCTTAGAGTATTGACTTGCCAAGAAAAAAGAACTGCAGATTCTCACACTTGAGTATTCTCAGTGAGAAATCAGTGTCACCAAATCAATCTCACTGTGCTGTGAAGTCACCAGGACCAATTCCCAGTCAGGCAAAGTCCCAAAATGAAGTTTCCAGTCATCATCATCCTTTAGTGGGAATGCAAAACAAAAATCTGCAGATTTTTCAGAAAGTTAAGAGACTAAAACATAATAAGAGAAACAGGAGAAAAACTTAGACAAAATATAAGTGATGCAGGAAGCAGAAGAAATGTATTTTTAAAGTAAACATTGACTATGAGAGATAGATATGCTGTATCACTGAAGCAAGGCCAGAATAATATTTATAAGGAGTGTTCAAAGATCAAAAAAGAGTTCTTAAAATTAAAAATGTTGACAGAAATGTTCTTTAAATAAGTAAAGGGATCAAGAGATAAAGCTGATAAAATCGCCCCTAAAAGCAAAATAAAACAGAAAATTGATATGTAACAGTCAGGTGAATACTAAAAGTTCCAAAAAAAGAAAAAAAAGCGGGCCCGCCCCGGTAGTGAAGCCTTTGAGCACAGGGTTGCGAAGCTGCCCGC
>NW_023605332.1:0-25104 GCF_014898055.3 Talpa occidentalis | reverse complement strand
TTTTAGGACACTTCTCTCTCTTCTGAGCTCTCATCTCAGATAAGATACAAAATTACAGCTGAAACAGAGACTGAGCAGAGTGAAAACCCTGTGATGACCTGGGAGGTACCTGGGTTTTGAACTGGGACTACTGCTCCGACCCTGACCTGACGATCAGTCTGCAGGAAGGTCATCTACCTTCTTCTTGTCACGTAGTTTCCAGACTTGACAAAACACTGAGAAATTGTCATCTTACACAACATTGTATCCTGCTTAGTCACTTTCCAAACCACCCCCAACTCTGAGTGCTCTGCTGGGGAGAGCAGGGAGCAGGTGCCCGAGATGTTCGTTACAGAGATCATGGGGTGCCCCCAGGGGTGTTGTCCAGCTACAGTGGGCAGAGCAGCTTAGGCAGGGGTGGTTCTGAGCTGGGTGGTAGGTGGCTGATGTGCTGGGCAGACCCTGGAGATATTATACACAGGACTTCATGCAACTCTGCACACCCACTCTGGCGTTTCTTGCATTGAATTTCTTCTTTGCACCCAAGGGCAACCTCTGCAGAATTTATGAGTCACTGCTTTGGAAAGAGGTTACTATGGGATCTGAGACTGAAGGTGCTCCATGTCTGAGGATTAAACTGGAAATCAGTTAGGCTAAGTGAAGGCTGACAGATTCACTTGCCTGCTTGTATTCTGCTTGATCTAGTGGTAAGGAGGGCAGTGATAAAGCAGACAGGGGCCAAGGAGGAGGCAGAGAACCACCTCTGCCCTGGGCACCCCACGAAGGACCAGAAGCTGACTCAGTGCAGAGATGTCCTCCCTTGGCCAGCCTATAAGGGACTGTCAGAAGGATGACATGGAATACTTGCCATTGCTCGGCTCTTATTCCAATTGCCATTGTGGGATCAGCCCTATCGAGTGGTCTAGGGTACACTGAGCTCCCCCAAAAGACTCTAGGATGGGGTGGAGTGGAAAATTGAAGAAAAAAGAGAAATCCTCTCCCCATCTGGGTAAAAAACCTGACCAAAAACCTGACCAGTATAGTTCAGGTGACACCAGCCCAAGACTTCCCCTGGGACCCTTCCCTACCCATGCCCCAGCTGCACCCATGTCAGAAGCAGTATCGCTCACCCCCACCAAGCCTGCCCCCTTCACAGCACAGAGTATCAGCCCGGAGAGAACTTTTGGGTGATGTCTGCAGTGCTTGCCGCCAAGGTGTGTCACGGGGAATGGAAGCCAGTCATCACCAGAGAAGGTCTTGTTATTTAGAAGGAGCTGGGTAGAAGCAACAGGTCCCAGACAGCTTGGCACCCACAAGTTTTTTCTGGGCATATGTCAGGGAAATGCCAGCTTGTTCTTGGGTGTTTCCCTATCTGGGGAGCCCAGAGGTGCATGGAAAAGGCACAGTGCCAACTCAAAGTCTCAAGCACACACCAATCATAATAGTGTCCATTTCAAACACCACCCACGTGCTAGGCCGAGTGCTACATGATCTCATTTCATCCCTCCCACAACCATACATCACTAGTGATTATTCTTCCTTTTTATATAGATGAGAAAACTAAGCACACAGGCCAAATGATACAATTAGTAAATGACAGAACCATGACAATTCGAATCAGCTGGTCTGGTCTCAAATCCCAGTTTAGCACTCTGCTAAACTGAGGGGATTTAGAGATGAGTAGCACCCTCCCAGCCTCCAAGGATCTTATCTAGTAGACTTTTACTAGCAGTTTCTACACCTCTGAAAATGCTATGGCAGAGCTGTAAGAAGATAGGACTATGAGGAAAACAGAAAGGAGGGAGGGAGTCATTCTTCCTGGCTCATCAGGGATGCTGTTTTTCAGAAATAGAATCCTTGAACTGATTGCTGAACAATGAGTAACAGTGTGCCAGAAGAATCTTCTAGATCTGGTACCTAAAACATAGGTTCTATGAGGTTTACTGAACCACTGTTCATAGAACATTTGGAGGGTGGCTTGGTAGGGGAATGGCTGAATAAACCATGGTCTAATCACACCAAGGAGTATTTTGAAACCATTAAAAGGAACAAATTAGAGGCTGATCAAAGCAACACTAGATTTGTTGAGTGGGGCGTTGTAGAAAAGTGTCTTGTATGTGTTCACACACTTATCCATATATGTTGATGTGAATTCAGAGACAAGGATTCCCTGTAGAAGGCACAGTGTGGTGGAAGGCAAGGAGAGCTAGACCACTGGTTGGGGAACTACCAAGAGCTCTTCTTTTGGCGTGTCACCAGGCAAGACAGCCCTGAGGGGAGGGCAACATGTTCCCAGGAGTTGAAAAGCAGGCGTGGTTGGAGTGAAGGTTTGATTTGGCAATTGGCTAGGCATCTTCTGGCGCTGACCTGAGCTGGGAACACGCCAGGCTGGGTTCCAACAGGGATTTCATGTTGCAATAGTCATTGCCATTCGGCGAGTTTTGGAACTGAATATGGATCTAGAGTGGTGAAGTAGGAGAAATAAGCCCTGGGTTGTTTCTATGCCTTGGTCAGGCATCTATGGCACAGACTCACTGTGGACTCTCAGAAGTCCCTTTCCCTCTAAAGACCTTTCCTGTCTATTCCCAATCTTATAAAGTGTGGGGTGTCAGATCCCTGACATCCTAACCACACCCAGGCAAGGTGCTTTCATGATGAGTCCAGACAAGACGATGAGCTCCAACTACATTTCTGTCCCTGCTGTTCCACTGAAAACACCCTTGCTAAGATCATCATTTTTACCAAAATGTTATTTCTTCTTTTTTTCCTCAAAGGTGTTTGACTTGGGGGTCATGCCTCCTTCCCAAAAATGCTTCTCACTCTTAACTTTGTGGAAGAAAATAGGCTTCTGATCTTCTTCATTGCAGGTCTCTCTTCCTTGATCTTTGCTGGCTTCTTTTCCTTGATCTGACCTGAAATCTCAATGTTGCTGTTATAGATGTGATTCTGAGCCTCCACAGTCTCCCTGGGGAATCCCACCTAATCTTTTGTGAGAGCTGAGGAGTGTTTCTTCCTTATTCTTCTGTTGTCACAAGGAGGAAAATTTCCAGAATATTCTGAGCCTCTTGCACTACTCCTTACTCTGTCCTATAGAAACAGAGTGTGCTACTTACTTGGTGAGATCAGGAGAGAACTAAGCCTCTATGTTAGTTCTCTTGGTGTTTGTCACTCTCCAAAATTATCTTGTTTATTTATATACATCTTTCATTTCTGTCTCTCCACTAGAATATAAGCTCCACGAGGGCAGGAACCTAGTCTGCCTTATTCAACACTATACCCTTTATACCTCAATGCTTACACATAATAGGGTTCAGTAAAAAATTTGCAATTGTATTAGTGAACACAGAGTCCTTGATTCTGATGTCTAAAGGGTCCTTCTTTTCCCAGAGAGGTGACAGGATGACTTCTCAACCACAGGTCCCCATGGTTTCTCTGACAAATCCAAGCTCAGTCCTCAGGTATTTTTTCCTGCTTTTCTGTGGTTCCAGCTCAGGTGCAACCTCCCTCAGGCAGTCTTGTATAATTCTCTACCCCTCCTTTCTCTGTGCTCCCACAGCATTTTGTCTCTCCCTGCATTCTTGAAAAATTGTTAATTTTACCTTATAGTAGAATTTGTCTCTTCCTGTTTAATCTCCCCCACCAGACCATGAACTTCCTGAGGGCAGAGATCAGGCTCTACTTTTCTCTGTATTCCCCAAGCTATTGTTCACCATGTTTTCAACTCGAGATACTTTATTGAAAGGGGTAGAATTTGGTTGATGGTGCTTTCACAGCATTGCTTGCAAAGGCTGGCCAACTGGTTTACCTGCTTTGACCAACAAAGCCTTTTTAGGTCTAGGTTGACTCCCTGTTCCAGAAGGCACTCCTCTCTGCTCAACTTGCCAAATGGGTTTCATCCTTTTGGGTTCATATTTTCCTATTTATTCAGAGTTGTACTTTTTCAATGGCCAGGCTACAAATTCAGGTCTATTCATTATCCTGTCTCTTATACTCATGGAATATTTCAAAATCAGCATCAAAAGTCAACAATAAAATTTCCAAAATAACTTTTTCTTCTTTCTTGAGATTCTTCCCATTTACGTAGGCTATCACTAGCATCACATATCCCAGTGCCAGAAACACAGACTAGGCAATATAACTCTATTTCCAGAAGAAAGTCGTAGAACTCAGTAAAATGTGGTTCCTTCCCTCCTTAACATGTGTTCGCTTATTATTGTTATCCTTTAGCACTTAGCACAATGAAGTCTTTTGTGTTTCACTTATCATTTTTGTCATAATAATCTTAGCATTTATTGAGCACCTACTATGTGCCTGAATATGCCCTAAAGGCTTTCACCTATACAACCCTTAAATGTCCCAAGAACCATGGAACATACATACATATTATCCAATTTACCATATGAGAAAACCAAAAGTTGAACGAAGAGAGGTGTTTGACCATGGCTACCCAGCTAGTATGTGACCAGTTCAAGACTAGACTCCAGAGCTGCCTAAATGGAAAGACTTTGATTTTCCCACCTTATTAAGCTATCACTGCTGCTGACTCAATCCACCATTGCACATCACATTAGTCAACAAATACTAATCAAACACCTCTTTGCACCAGGAACTATTCTAAACATGCAGGATATGTTAGGAGACATCGTAAACCCATGCCCTTCCTTCATGGAGGTTAAATTCTACTGGAGGGAGATAAACAAAATAATAAAAAAATAAGTTAAGAAGTACTGGGTAAGAAGTACCAGCAGCCTCCAAGGGTATGTTACTGAATGACAATAGGGGTCATAGAAGGGGTGGGGATAGATAGCCCTGAGGTATGGGAGATAAATGAAGTTCCAAGTACGTGATCAAAGAGTCACATTGATGCAGTGATGCTTGAGCAAAGATAGGAAAGAGGCAAGCAAGAGTTAGTCATGTGGAGTTGGGGAAATATTCTGCGAAGCTCAGTCTGGGGAAAGGGTAAACTTCCGAGAAGAGAGCAATGCAAAGGTGCTGAGATGGGAGCTCAGCTGGTGGGTCAAGAAATGGCAGAAGACTAAAGAAGACTAATGTATCTTGATGAGCTGGAGGAGGAAAGGGTATAGAAGATAACATTACAGAGGTCACAAGTTACCGATAGTCTAGAGTATGGTTCTCAATTTTGATCCCAGGAAATATTTTTGACCATGTTAGGAGATAGTTTTGGTTTCACAACTTTGGGGAGGCAGGAATATTATTGTCATCTAGTGAATAAAGGCCTAGGATGCTGCTAAACATCCCACATGCATAGGACAGCCTCATGTAGGAAATAACTGTCCAGCTCCAAAAAGCAATAGTGTTGACAGTGAGAAAGTTTGGTGGAGTGTCTCCTGGGATGTCGACCTTTGCTAGGAGTAAAATGGGACATCTTTTGACCATCTTGACCAGAGGAGTGATATGATCTGATTTACGTTTCAAAAGAAGCCTCTGGTTGCTGGTGGAGAATAAACAAACTGCAGGGTGGAGGCAAGGGAAAAAGCAAGGAGAGCTACATAGGGGATATTGTCATAACCTAGTCATGAGATAAGGGTGACTCATGCTTCTCAGGGGTGAAAGGTGCTGGAAGCCAGGCAAGAAGGGAAACAGCAAGAGTTGAGTACCTCGAGGGGCCAGGCTTTCACATTCAATGTCTTTTCAGATACATTTGATCTTTATTAGCCACAACATTTAGAGTTAATTTATTTAAGGAATTTGACACACCTTAATGTGAACAAAGATGTTTTAAGCAGAAAGAAGAGCCTGTTTTTATCTCACACTTGACCATTCAGTGTTTGTTCTGGATGCTACTATTTCTCCACCCATTGGGTAGATGCCTGGGCAGCCGGTAGTCACATGCCCTTCTAATGGTGCTTGAAGAAAGCTCTGGGGATGCCCAGATGGAGCTTCCTGTGATCCCTGTGTTGTCATTCAGTAACCATGCCCTGGGGAGCTGCCTTGATGAGGCTGTCAGTGACACATTCCGTTGTCCTGAGGGGGGGGGGGGCTGAGGCCAGGCATTTGTTATTATTCCTCCTGGAAGAGCCAAGTCCTTGAAAATGTCTCTATGTGGGTTTTTCCCCCAAAGACTGTGAAATCATATACACAAGACTGGACAAGTAGATGGGAGAGGGTGGGGTTTGGGGGGCTACAGGAGAGCAAGAAGTGAGCCAATAAAATCCCAAAATGGCGATTCATACCAAGTGGGCATGAAAAGTGAATTGGCTGGGCTGGGCCCATGGAGCCTCTGCACTGTGGTGCTATTTTGCCTGTGGTTATGAGAGGGGTTGGGGCTGGGGACTAGTGTAGCAGCGTTGCTGCACCTCTCCTCCATCTTTGTTGCTGTCCACATTTCAAGGATAGGTGATCAAGCAACCAAGCCCCTCTCTAGTGGAACCCTCTTTTCTTGAGCCTTCTAGTACCACCCTTTTATCCTTGCATGCACACTTCTTCTGCCCAGCATGCCTGCATTCATTTCCTGGGGCTGCTGTAACAAATGGGGTGGCTTAACATGGCAGAAGTTTATTGCCTCACAGTTTTGGAGGCCACTGAAATCAAGTGTTGGCAGGGTCCCATTCCCCTGACACCCGGAGGGGAATCCTTCTCTGCCTCTTGTAGCTTCTGGTGGTTTGCCAGCAGTCATGGGTGTTCCTTGGCTGGCAGCTGCACCCTTCTGATCTCTGCCTTCATCATCACATGACGTTCTTCCTGTCTCTGTTTTCACATGGCCGTCATCTTATAATGATACCAGGCACATTGGATGAGGGGTCCACCCTGCTCCAGTGTGACTTCATATTCACTTAACTCATTACATCTGCAACAACACTGTTCCCAAGGAAAGTCACGTTCTAGACACTAGGGATAGCACTTCAACTAATATTTTTTTTTTGGGGGGGGGGAATTCAACCCATAATAATGTCCCCTTGACTTTTTTCCCTCATGGCTAGAAGTCCATGAGCAAGGCGAGATAGCCTTGCACTTGGGGAATTCTAAGGCTCTTTTGTTATTGGGGTCCTCATGATGGAGGGTTGCAGATTTCTTCAAGTTTTTCTATTGCTGCATTAAGGTCTTTTGGTAGCTTTTATACATCTCTAAGGAAAGCAATGTGGTCCTAATGCAGTATCAGTCATGATGGTAGATTCCCTGACAACAGATTTCTGCATGCCCCTGGATATAATGAATGATCCAGTGGTGGATCCATGAGCCAAGAAGAGATGATCAGAACTCTTGTTCTGATATATATATTCTTTTGATATGTGGTGTCAAGAGGGTGCATCTCCCTTTATTTTGAATACAATTGGACTTGGCAAAAACCTTCTTGTTCACCACATAAAAACTGCTACGGTGCCTCCCTGGTGGTACAAGGCGTTAAGTCTCAGCACTATGAAGCTACCAGCAGTCACTGCAGCATAAGTTCGATCCCCGACCAGGGAGCTATCCACATGGCACAGCAGACCTCTCCTGTCTCGCTCGCTGTTCTCCTCAGCAGTGTATTTCAGTAGATCTGCCTGTTATGCTCCCCACTCTCTCTCTTGTGAATCCTCTCACCTCTCTGCACCTCTGGCCTACACCCCAGCTCTTGCATGCATGCATGCATAAATAAATAGATAAAATGGATATGGGGATTAGCAGAACAGAGAGAGGAGACGGAGACAGCACCTGAAATACCCTTTCAGACCCTGGATCCAGCTGTACCTGAAGCCATTACCCCTGGGTCTTCAAGATAGAAGAACTGATGGATTTCCCTTTTCTTTTAACTACTCAGAGATGGGTTTTTGCTATTTTCAATGGAACAAGTTTTATTAATTCCACCTTCACCAAGCCCTTTCAGAAAGAGCAACCACATCATCAGCAAACATCGCCATTAAGACAAACTCTTCAGAGAGACATTTTAAATTGCACTTCCTTTGTCTAAGGCACTGAATTATGATCCTTTCCCCAAACTCTGAGGCTTCAAGCAGACCATCTACTTGGCAAAATGCCTTTGTCATTTTGGGGGGCACTTTTAGCTACTTACTTAATTTACATCACTATACATTCACGGAAAAGGGTTCATTACGAAGTAGAGAAAGTTCTAAATTAGGAATCAGAAAATCTGGATGGAAATTTCCAACTTTCCACTTACTGGAAACCAAGGACAAATTTCTTGATTTCTCTGGGCCTCAGTTTCTTTGTCTGTGGAGCAGGTGCACACATTCCTGTCCTATCTAGAAAGATCTTAAGAAGATGAAATGAGATAAAGTAGAGGTTGGCAGCTATGACCCCCGGACTAAATCTGGCTCACTAGCTGGTTTTGTAAATAGAGTTTTACTGAAACCCAGCCATGTCCCTTTGTTTATATACTGTCTACAGCTGCTTTCTCATGACAGCAGAGTTGAGTAGTTGTTACAGAGACTTTATGGCCTGCAAGCAGAAAATTAACATCACAGAGGGATTTCTGAAATCTTTTACAGACAAAAATTGCTGATTCCTGTCCTCAAATGTTCTGTAAAAACAAGGCATTGCTTCTTTGGACAACAGGGTTTTGTTGTGTGTCAGGTTTCTGAAGTTTTTACCTGGAATGCTCCTTGAAAAAAAGAGTATTTCTAACATGATAGCACTCAGTATTGGCAAGATGTGATGAGCAAGGGAAATGGGAATATACGGGAGGGCAATCTTACAATACTTTTCTAAAGCCTTCAAAGCAAGAGGAATAACCCTAACTCTAAATCATACATGCCACCCCAATGAAAAATAATACCATGCCTTCCCTTGGCTCCACTGTCCCCTTTCAAAGATGTTGTTAGTAAAAACAATCTGAGTTGAAATTTAAGAAATGATGGTGGAATAGTTACATAAATTGCCCAGCATATTAAATATTCAAAATCTTGTTTTCAAAGGATCATTCACTATATGGGGAAGTGATCCTGTTATGATATTAGTGAATAAAAAGCTTTGTTAAAAAAAAAAAAACATTATCTATAGTATGATTATACCAAACAGGGTTAATAAGAAGCACACCCAAATTGATTTTCCTTGGCTAGTGGAATTACAAGAGGCTTTTATATGGTTAGTTACATTTTTTTGGTATAAGTAGATAATTTGGCAAATAATTATTGGTTGATAAGCTTGAGAGATAGTTAATGATTTGAATCAATCTCCTGTCATTTCTTGGAAAAAGGGAGAACAGGGCCATATAAGAAGGGACAGGTGAGCACCAGGGGTGACAGGTGAGCTCCACCCCTGCCCCTCTGCTTCCCAACTCAGCTGACTGGTGCTAAGTGGGGATCTGAGTCAGACTCAACAACATGGATCATTTTTTTCTAAGAAAAATCAGAAATCTAGATTGTGACAGGAATTTACCATGATGAAACTGTAGGCCAAATAAATACCCCTGGGGCCTGAATTGAGCCCAAGTCACCCATGAGACTTTAAAGCTGGAAGGACATTTGCAGGCCATCTAGTCCAATTGCTACATTTGATTCTGATGTTGTGAAATGCCTTGTTCAGGGTCACACAAATATTAACCAAGCCAGAACTAGAGCAAAGGGGTTTTGATTTTCAGACCAGAACAGATTTTTTGGTTATGCCATTAGTGAACTGGGGATATTGCCCACCTTCTCGTCCGCCCTCCTCCAGCCATGTCCATCTCAGAGAACTGGCACCACTGTCCCGCCGGGTCCCCAGGCCAGAATGCTGGGTGTTCACTTTGGCACTGATCAAGCATAAAGATCATTAAGTCTACCTCCTAAATAAATCTTGCATTCATCCTGTTTCTTTTCCTTTTCATTTCTTCCACCTAAGTTCAAGATCTAGTTATCACTTGTGTGACCCATTGCAATATCTTCTACCTACTCTCTGACCACATCATCCCTCTGTTTAAAATATTTAGCTTCCGGAGGCTGCAGGTCTGGCTTCCAGAATTTACTGGAAGACCCTGAATGGCCCCACCTCCATTTTTGATCCCATCTTTTGTCTGGAATTCTGTGTCTACACATCTTAGTGTTCATTTCAACTGATCCTCAAGGTCTTAGAATAGTGCTAACTATTTGAACTACTGCACAGTGTTAGCTATGGAGATTTTTCTCTTGTCATCTCAGTCCAGATGCCACCCTTTTGGGGAATCCTTCCTGGGTCAGGTCAGCTGGCGATTTGCCTCCATAGCACTCAATGCAATCGTAGTTCAATAATGTACTGCTTTTAGTTGTTTCCTGGCCATGGCCTTCATGAGACCTCAGGCCATCCCCTGGGATCAAGACTGTCCTGTTCCACTATTTCTGCCCCTGTTGACTGTCAGAGTTAATGTTAAAGCATTTGAGTGGCTGTTGGCCACGCTGAGTCCCTGCTTGCCCTGATTTGTACCATCAGGCCTCCGTGGAGCCATCACTGCCACTTTCATGTTGGCCATTTTACAGATGAGAAAACTGAGGCTCCCTGGGGTAACAGTGACTCATTAAGTCTGTGGCACATGGGAAATAAACCCCCCAGGGAGTCATGAGCCTGGTCTCCGCCTGTGCCCCTGGCTCTGAAGGCTGGCTGGAGGTTTGACGTGTACCGTTTCCTGATTCAGAGCTGTGCACACATATATTTTTCAGTGGCAGGAAGCCTAGCTCTGCGAGAACGCTATTCGGCGAGCATCTGGGGAAAGACACGTATTTTCCCTTTGTTAACTGGCTCTGGGCAGCCTGAAAACTCTGGAACCCCACTGTCTGCTGCTTGGGATGTAATGACCTGCTTTCGATGGCTTTTAATTATGGGATTTCTGATCGGAATTTGGAAAACAACTCCTAAATCCCGAGCTAGGGTGGTAGCCTGCATTTCTTCTCCACGTCTCTGTTCTCAGTTTTTCAGAAAGACTTTTAATACCTGCCCTCAGCCCAGCCCCAGCCCCACCGCTGCTTTCCTCCCAAGCTCCCCATTTGGGGGCCAGCTAAGTCATGTTCAGCTCGGTTCTTTACTCACTGGATGGAAGCCCCCTTTGCCTCCGTGCTGGCTGGATTCAGGTAAAGTATCTGGGCTGCTGTTCTGTGGAAGGCAGCCTGGGATAGTGGTTGGGATCGAGAGCCAGGTCTTATTCTTCCATGTATTAACACTGGAGTCTGGGGCAACTGAACTAGGTCCCAAGGCCTCGATCTCCTTAACCATAAAATGGAAATGATATCTTCTTTAGGGCTAGCGGTGGAAAACCCAACCAACACTAACCATGAAGGAAATTTTTTTTCTTTCTTCATGTAGTTTTGGTAGGGCCAGGGATGGGCAGGGTAGGGGCAGGAGAGCCTAGAGAAGGGGTGAAGATTGCAGGTTCTCCGCTAAGATTGGGCAGCTGAAAAATCCAGGCTAAGGAGAGGGAAGGCACCCCGAGTGGGTGTTAATACAGGTGCCAGCAAGGGTAGAAAGTGCACAGCCTCTGGGTACGAGAGGCAGACAGACCTGGTTTGGATGCCAGCCCTGTCCCCTACCGGCTGGCTGGCTGAGTGACTGATGGGCTCTGGTCTCTGTTGCTGCCTCTGTAAAATAGGAACAATGATCCCCACTTCATGGGGCTGCCCAGGGACTGGAGCTAACAGGCTGCCATTCATTCTGCTCAGTGACTTTGCTCTGGGGTCTTCGTCCAGAGGAGACCTGGCAGCCACCTTGTCCTGAGCCTGCTCTGGGGACATCCCGGCAAGGCATAAGTAGGAACTGGAATTTATACCTGTTCTTTGTTTCCTAAATAATAAAAATGACAGTGGCTACCTTCTACTGAGTACCAGCTATTCTTAGTCCTTTTTTTTTTACAGGTGAGAAAATGAAAGCTCAGTCACCGTCATTTGCCCAAGGTCACCAAGCAGGCTGATGAGAGAGCTGGGCGGCTGGCCCCAAAGCCCATATTCCTTTCCCTACACCAGCCTCCTTTCTGCCCCTCTTCTTGCTGCCTTGGCTCCCTGCTTCCTGAGCCTAAGATGGACCCACTTCAGCTGTTCCTTGGATTCTGGTCATCACACAGGGAGGAGTTTCTCCCCACATCTCTGCATACAAGATCCAATTTCCAGCCAGATCCAATTTCTACACTGCCCCAGCATGCCAGGCGGGAGATGTGCTGTGTGCAGAGTTCTTTTTCTCCACCTGCCCTGCACCCTTCCAGCAGGTGGGGGAGCGGTAGAAGCAGAAGGCAGCCATCAAGTCACCCTGGAAGGCAGGGAGTGTGAAATTAAAGATGTTCAGGGAATGGCACCAGGGACAGCTCTGATTTCGGAACAGAGGCCACCTTATCTTCATTCCCTGGCTTGTGTGGGATGGCGAGGGCTCATGTGTCCGCTTCCCCCCAAAGGGAGAAGGAGGTCTACAGATTCAACACCCCAGAAATGGGAGGCCATGCTAGTGGGGAGGTGGAGGAGGCATGGGGCAGGGAGGATATGGCCTCTGACCTCAGGGCAAGCCAAAATGGCAATGAAGAGAGAGCCTGGGTGTGATGCGTTGGTGGAATAAACTCCTGTAAACCTGGTTTCTCAACCCATGGCTGCTCCCTCTTGTCTTTCCTTCAGGACTTGCCCGCCACCTCCTGCAGTCTTACAGAGACTGGCCAGTGGGGCCTCTGTGTGGGTACCAGCCCCTTCACCCTGACCTTGGACTCGGGAACATTAACTTTTGATTTTGAATCAAAAACTCTCCCTCAGGCAGTGCTGTGCTTTTCCAAGTCGCAAGAGCAATCTACCTGCGAAGGCTGAACTAGGGGCAGCTAGTGACCCTCTGAAGCCTCTTAGCTGTGAAAAGGAGTTTCCCTTTGACGGTGGATCCCGGAGGAAGTGGCCAGGGACACCTTTCAAGTCTTTTCTTTTCTGGGAGACTTTCCCAAGAAGGCAGGTGCTCAGGTGTATGGCAAGGTGTAGGGAGGTGTGTGCTTAACAGAAGACACAGAGACTAGGGGAAGTGTGGACATTTCTCCATCTGCCTCGCCATGAGCTCAGGGCATCTCAGTGAGTCCAGTGATGAGAGTTGAGGACCAGCAGGAGCACTTTAGACTTGAGGCAAAAGAGGAGCGTAGTTATGGGGAAGAACACTTGGCTTACCCTTACCCAGAATGCAGTGAGCCAGGTTTGGGTCTGAGAGGGGTAAGGAGGGGGTAAGTATAAGGGGGGCCTGGGTCAGAGAGACAGGGACAAATAGGAAGGGAACATGCTTACCAATAAGAGTCTAGAAGACATCTTGAGGCCCCCAATACCTTCTCCAGAAACTGTCCCTCAACTCGGTGCAGAGAGCAGACTCCTGAGGCGTATTCTATTCCTACACTTAGTGCCCTGCAGATGGCCAATCTGCAGGATCCTGGACTCATAGCAACCAATCAGATGGTCTCTCTTGAGAATTTGAAACCAAAGCAGCAAAGGCAGTGGGATGATTGGTAGCCCTGCAGCAGGAGTGTGATGACCCCTTAGGGCTGATGTGGCCATTTTTGGGCCATTGGCACAGAAAAGAAGAAAGATAAAAATAATCAGAAGCTGAGAGAGAGAGAGAGAGAGAGAGAGAGAGAGAGGAAAGAAATAAAGCAGACATGCAACCACATGAATCTTGACAAAAACTGCAAGCTTATCAGTCCTTCCATTCAGAAACTGCTGCAAACATCCCCTGCCTGAGGACAGCCGGAGGTTGGGGGAGTGGAGGGAAGCAGAATCCACCTCTGTGTCCCACCCTCCTGCTGCAGCTCAGAGTAGGCCAACCTTCTGTCCTCTCTCCAGAAACATGCTCATCTTTCTTTTGCATCCTTTTCTGCAGGGTTTGTCAATTTGTCTGATTCAGACTCTGGGACGACAGACCCGAGCCTCCAACACACACTGTGTGTTCCCACCACCCCGCAATACTCATCATTTGTGAAAGACCTGTACTTTTTTTCTGCTTCTGTCGCCTCTGCTTTGTCTGCCTGATGTGTTCCTCAAAAAATGACAGTTATTCTTTAAGACCCAGCTATTGTGTCACCTACTTGCTAACTCCCCCAGGCATAATTAGTTCTTCCCTCCTGTCACCTCCCAAAGTCCTTTGTGTGTTCTGCCACTAGGTATTTTTCATATTGTATTATACTTACTGAATAGGTAAGTTACATTTTAAAATGCAGGTGTAACACATGTCTTTTGTATAAAGTGAAGAGTAAAATCCCCTCTGCCCTCCAATTCTTCCAGCACCCATCCCCAAAGCTAATCACTATTAGCAATTTTTTGGGGAGGGTTTCCAGAAAGTTCTATGTATAAGATGAGGTTGTGGGTATGGATGAGTTCATTATAAATTGATCATATAAAATGACGTTCTGCATCTTGCATTTTTCACTTATTGGACATCTTTATTTTTTTGTAGAAAAGCATTTTGTTTGCATTAATGTTCTATCAATATGTTTGACCTAAAGTCTTATACTTTCTTAAAGAAAACTTCTTTTTTATTTAAGACCATAACTATCGTCTATTCTTTCCCTTCCTTCCTTCCTCTCACTTTCTTTTATTTGTGAGCTTTATTCTGCCCCTTGTTCTACAGGTTTGGAAGGTATATAGTCTGTTTTTTAGCCATTAAACTGGGCATTATTTTAACTTTAAACAGTATACTTAACTATTTCTTAATCAGTTTTATTCCATATCCAGTTTACCACGGGGCTCTCTACCATGACTGATATAGAAATTGGGGTCATATACGCACATGCTTCCACTGCTGTTATTGTTGGGTAAGCTATTTCTTTTTATACTGCTGTGGTTTAGAATATTTACATTCTGTTCTGTAACTATAAACCCCACAGCTGTTTAGCCTTAGTTCTATATTTAAATGAATATAATGTTTACCACCAACTCATGTATTTCATAACTTATCCATTCCTAAACTGGTAATTTTGATATATCCTTGGGGACTAGATTTCATTATCCAGATTTCTCCCCTCTCCCCCCAATGAACTTATGAGTGCTATATGCTGTTTTCTCTGAGTCTGGTTACTGGTGAATGTCTTTCATCTACTTTCATACTTGAAAGAAATCTAATTTAGTATCAGATTTGAGAATGTACCTATTACCCTGAGGCATCTGTACTCTTTGCTACCCATGTCTTTTGGCAATAGAGAAAGATCACAGTCCAGCATGAATTTTCCTTTGGAATATTTCCTGATTTTACTATCTGAATATGCTCCATCAAAGCTCCAAGATACAGGAAAGCTATTTTTTTACTTTTTAGATTTGTTTAGTTCAGAAAAAGTTTTCTTCTATAATATCATTGATTATGTTTGTGTCCCTTTGTTCTGTTCTGTAAGAATGCCTACTATGTATATTTGAGTATTTTTTTTTTATTTCACAAGTATTGCCTCCCATTTTAGTTCATAGTCTGTTTTTTTTTCCTTTCCTATCCTTACTTTGTATCTGCTCTCATTAAGTAAATTTTACATCTTGTTAATGCTGATTTCCCCCTCTTCAATTGTTTTATCTTTAATTTTGTTTCCTTTCACATTGGATCCTGTCTCCTTATTTGTAATTTTACTTTGGAGATGTTTCAGTTTAGCCTGATATTTTCTCAGGGATATAATGGGTGGGATAAGGAAGAGAGACAGGGCTGCCAGCAGATTCTCCTTGACTTTCTTGTCTCAGTTGATTACCAATATGTTCTGCCCTAGGGATGCATCTTTCTTGGGTTTCTAAGCAATCACTAGAGATAATGTCAGTGTGAGTCACAAGGAAGACCCATGGTTTATAGTTCCTCTGATTAATCATTTAATCTTTATGCAACACATTTAATCTTTATGATTGTCTGCAAGTTTGACTGCTTTCATCCCTCTCCCAAATCACCTTTAAAACATTTAAAAAATGGGAGTTGAAAAAATAACACTAGCTACCCACATAGTGCCTCCTTTGGCCCTATCTTTCTTGCCCCTCCCACCTTGTGGAACTAACTCATTATCGTAAACCATATTTTTTTCCATGGGCCACCCAAACCTCTTCTCCTTTGTTATCTGTTAAATTATCATTTTTTAGGCCTTTAGGTGTCCTTTTTCTGACTTTCAAGAAAATCTGGAGGCTTATATGATTCTTATTTTTGTCTTACTTTGATGAAGCAAAAATCTCACTGAATGTGGCAAAGATGGATTTCAGCTGGTTTTATTTAAACTATAGGGTTTATAGCTTCTGTAACAAACAAGCCCTCTCCCAAATGTCAATGGCTTAGCATGATATAAACTTATTTCTCACTTGTGTAAGAATCTAATGCAGGGCCTCCTTGGTGGCGCAGCAGGTTGAGCACAGCGCTGTGAAGCTGTCTGCAGCCTCTGCAGTGCGGGTTCGATTCCCTGCCAGCCAGGGAGATACCCACATGGCACAGCAGACCTCTCCTGTCATGATCACTGCTCCCTTCAGCAGTGTATTTCGTCAGTCTGCCTGTTCTGCTCCCTGCTCTGTCTCTGGTGAATCCTTTCACCCTCCCACACATCTGGCCTGTACCCCAGCTATTATATAAAAAAATAAATCTTTTTTTTTTTTAAGTATCTATTGCCGACATGCCTAGTCAGTCGGCAATTTGCTACATGGTAAGTCAGAAGCCTGGGGTCTTTCTGTTTCTGTGGGGTCTTGAAGGCCACTGCAGCCAGTAAGAGGAACCAGTAAGATTGAGAGGAAGAAAGAGGAAGGAAAAAGAGAGAGAGAGAAAGAGAGAGAGAGAGAGAGAGAGATCCAGAGGAGACATACACTTAATCAAGAGAACCAGGCACATGGTTCAATGACATGCAGTGGGAAGGCTGGGAAGCATAGAGCATGGTCCCTGCTTGGGCAGCTGTTCCCTACCCGGCCTTCTCTTATGGAAACACATAACTACTTAGTCTGGTAAGTACTTAATTATCTTAGCCTCAAAGTCATTTTCTAGGTTTATTGAAAGTGGAATTTTATTTTCATTCATTGTGCTGTTTATAGTGGGTTTCTGAGAAGAGAGTACAGTAAACATCTTTTAACTTGTTTATAAGTCTGTCTCTCTTACTAATCTGATCTCTAAATAAGCACCATCACTTAACTGTTTGATATTTCCCAGCGCCCAGCATGATGTAGATGCTTACTAAATGTTTATTGGGTGAAAGCACGAATTCCTATCCTAAGTGGGTGAAAATTGCTCTTCCCACCTCCTTCCTCAATTTATTCCTTTTATCTTCCCTCTTTTCTCTCTTTTGAAGAAAATTAAGAGAAGCATCTGTTAGAGTTGCTTTATTGTCTCCTTCATAGTTTCATCATGGTTTGGTTGAAGGATTGTGCCTCCTGTATTTCTGCACTGATTCAACCCTCCCTTGGAGGAGATCTGGTTAGAGCCTGGCCTATGACTCAGTAAGCTTCTTGTTACCAACTTAACATTTAATAATGCATCTCCTTGCATTTGCTGTATGATTTGACACTGGGGAAAGAAAAATCTCCCTGTGTTGGGGTAAACATAAATCACTGGTCAGGATGCCAGGTGTCCTACCTCTCCAACTGGTATGAGAAGCCATGGACCTTAGAAATAAGTCATGGACATTAAGTGGGATTTGGTTATGGAGCAAACGTGCATAAAGGAGCCATTCTAGGGAAAAGAATCTTTTCCGCTTTAAACACTCCGAGTGGACAGTTTGCAGGAATGAGAATGAACATAAAAACAGCAGAATAAAGTAGTTGAGAGCATGACCCCTGGAATTCATAAGACCTGTGTTTGAATTCTGTCTTGCCATGTACTGGCTACATGACTTTGGACAAACTAAGCAATTTGAGCTTTAGTTTCTTCATCTGTAAGTTTGAGGTAATAATATCTATCCTGCTGAGCTATTATGAGGATGGGTTGAGTTCAATCTTAGACATAAAAAGGACAGCCAATGAATGAATAAATAAATACCAAACATACACCAAGTTTTTATCATAGTACCTGGCATATTATAGGCAAGCAATATAAGATGGTTATATTCGTAGGCTAGGTTTGCTATTTCACTTTGGTAACAAAACCACCAAACATCACATCCTAAAACATAGAAGGTTTATTTATCACTCATGCTATCTTTCCAAAGAGCATCAGGTGGGGAATTCAGTCTAAGTAGTCCTCAGTCTTATGGAACAGACACTGCCTAGAATGCTGTTAGTCACAGTCCATTAACAGGAAAAGTGTATTTTTTTTTTTTCATATCTTGGTTCTGAGTTTGGTCATCTGACTTTGGCCAGTGGGATATTCAGAGACTGGAGCAAGTAGAGACTTGAACAAGTACTTGAACTTTTCTGCTTGAGCTCCTGTAACTCTGGCATCAACATGAAAACATATTTGAGCCAAATTTCTGGAGCAAGAGAGGCAGGTGTAACAGAGCCAAGATGTGCTAGTCACTCAGTCAAAATTATTTTATACCAGCCCATACCTAGCTGACATCTGAGCAAAGCCAGTCAAGATCAGAAAAGCCTCTTAGCCAATCTCTGCTGACTTCTGATTCATGAGGAATAAATGCTTATAGTTTCATGTTAGGGTTGTGGGGTTGCTTGTTACACACCATTACTATGGCAATAGATAACGAATATATTGACTTCCAGCTCTCCAGTACACAGGATCCTGCATCCCTTCAGAAAAACACTCACATGGTATATTTTACTGAAGGAATCTAAAGATCATATAGCTCCAAGAATTTCTATGCAACATGGCTCTTTCCTCTGTGTATTTTTTCCCCTTTGGGCTGAGATACTAATTGGGGAGTCTCTTTTACTCTTATCTCACATAGGACACATTCTTTCCAGATTATATCTATTCTATTCCCCATCTGCTTATCCCCTCCTCAAATTTTTCACTCTTTCTTCCATAGAACAATTCAGACTTGTCTAAGATATTCAAGACCCAAGGACTCATCAAAGTCTTTTTGTTTGTGGGAACTACCCTCTTTAGAAACCACTAGTTTATAAATTACAATAATAATAATAATGCTTGTTTGTTTTTCTTCATTATTTGAAAGCCCCTTGGGGACAACGATGGTGCATTATTAGTTCTGTTATCCTTTGAACCTACCAAAGCTCTTGGATCATTTTAGGCAGTTGGTAAATGGGTTTGGAAATAGTCACTATTATTGAAAGAACTTTACAACATCCATCCCCTTAGTGCCACTCTGTAACAGGTAATTACAAAGAGTAAATATTATTGACACTGTCTGTACAGGAGGACGATATGGGGCATTTAGACTTCTGCAACTAATCAGTGACATGTGGGAGAAAGTGGATCATGTGCTCCAAGATGGAAAGGTAATATTGTCCCCATTGTATCCATTCAAGGTCATGAGGCCCCAACAGGTCAACTAGGCCCAAGGTCAGAAAGACACCAAGAGGTCAACTGGAGGCAAGCATCTGGACTTCTCACTCTCCACTGATCCAGACATGTAGCCTTGGCATTGGACAGTCTGAAACTTGGCCTGGCATCACACAAAACTTGGCCCAGGGTCTCCAGTGGCTCCACTGGGCTTGGCAGGCACATTGATGGAGTTGGCCTAGAGGCTCTAGGATGGTGCTCAAACTCACTAGTGCCCCTGCCACAGACCACTTGTTTTGGGGACTTTAATCGACAGAGAGCAGCAGTGTGTGGACAGCCCCTGGCATGTGGACTGACGTTGGTTCTGACAACCCAGGGCTCCACATGGACTACCAGTTCCTGAGCCAAGGCCTGCTGGGCTCAGTTCAGGAGAGAGGCTGTTGCCAATGGGCAGTGAGATTTAGCATTCCATCCCTGCTCTTTTAATCCCCTGTGCAGGAATGTTCCACTGCAAAGACAACAGAGCTTGCAGAGACAGGAGATGGTGCCAAAAGGGAGGGTATTGTGGAGAAACAACTTTATGGGATTTAGGGTGGTGTGTGTGTGTGTGTGGGAAGCTGGGTTAAGCTCAACCACAGACTCACTGTGTGATCTTGGACAACTCACATCTCCTCTCAGTACCTGGTTTCTGCATCTTCAAAAGATGAGGATAGAACAAAATCATATAAAGGATTAGTTTCAGGATAAAGTTTGAAGATTCTAATAGTTGATTCAGTTGTCAAATCCGAGGTAGGTTTCTGTTTTTTATCTACAAGTTTTCTGCTGGTGGCTGCATAGATTTCTATACAAGCACTTTTGCAAGAATGAGGCTAACTGGGCTGGTGGGGTGTCAGCAGGACAGTCCACTCTTCAGTTCTAGCATTTAAGTACCTTGAGGCAGGGCTCATGATTCATACTGCCCGGAACACAGAATTCCTCTGACAGTCAGAAATGGAAAGGCACTTTGGGGTTATCTAGACCAATCTCAGTTTTAACCTGGGAAACTAGAGGACATAGCTGAGAAGTTATTTTCTCAATATTGCACAATGACTCTCAAGTCCAGATCCCAGGCTCTCTGATCCTCAGGATAAAACTGTTTCCAGTAAATGAATTTTTCTGCTTAAAATTTCATATAGGATTTTGGAATTCCAAAGTTTTCAGATGCTTCACCTTTGAAAAAAATTTTGGCTTTTCCTTCTGGGGGCAGTTTTCAGGGTTACCTCAGGAACTGATCACGGAGACTAGGAGGGACACAGATTTAAGTGAAATCTGTGAAATCCAAAGGATTAAGTGATCCTTGGGGATGCTGGAGATTTCCCCAAGCAACCCTGGACAGCAGCCACCCTGGAAGAGGTGCAGACTCTAGCCTAGCTGGTCCCAACTCCAGTTCTAATAAGACCTGTAAGTTGACATGACACAGGCCTATTGTGAACAAGAGAGTCATGACCCTCTACTGATGACTAACACGCTAATTTGAAAAGTTTGCCTGCAACTAGAAAAATAAGGAAGAACAACAAGACTTAAGCCCAATTTTTAGACAACCTGGAGGTAGTGGGAAGCTCAGAGCATGAAAGGAGTCCTTGAATGTTATTGTCTTGCTCACAAGCCCTCACCAATCACCTTCCACATGCAACTAATAAGTCAGACTTGGGAGCCTACAAAGAGGAAAACAAAGTCTGCCCTCTAAACACTCATGATTGAAGGGCATCAACCAGGACTCACATAGCTGGTCTTCTAGGCATTCAATGAAAATGAATAGCACTTCATCCATCCCTGTAGCTTTAAAACTATGTCAAATTATGTAGCTCAACCCAGATCTTTCTTTTGAGCTCCAGACCAGCAGCCTACACAGCATCACAACTTGAATGCCTGCCAGGCAACATAACTTCTTCAAGTAGAACTCCTGTCTTTTACCCTAAAAATCCATTGTTTTGTTAGAGTAAATGGCACTATAATTTACTCAGTTTCTCATTCCACAAACGGGAGTCATCCTGGATCCCCACTTTCCACGTCATCCCTTCATGTCTAATCAGTCATCGAGTGCTGTAAGTTAAACATTTTAAATATGCCTCAATTTGTTCCAACTTAACTGCTGCTTCCCTGAATGCAAATCGACATCTTGTGCCTTGACAGACACAGAATTGGCCATCTAGAATCCACTATTACTTAAAACCTACTCTCCATGGAACAGTAATACTGATTTTGTTCAAACACATATTTGACTCGGTCATACTCCAGCTTAAAAAGTCTCAATGGAGAATTCTGATTCCATCTATGAATAATTTCACTGTTAGGGGAATTGCCCTTGCACCATAAACAAATAGAAATCTGGGAAAACATATAAAACAATGGTTTTCAGACATTGGACAACAATCCTCAGGAGAAAGGAAGCAGGCAAGGGAAAGCTTGTGGTTGCCCCATATAACTGCTTGGAGTCAGTTTCTGAGCTGGAGCACAAGGAAGGGAATTAAAACAGAAGCTGATAATCACCCACACAGTGGTTCCCAGGGAACACAGCTCTAAAACCAACCTGGCTGAGGCTTCCATGGCCTCTAGGAAAGCTTCCAGTGACAGGGTCCTAACAGGGTCCTTTGGGAACCACATCTAGCAGCTGTAGTGAGCCAGCCCCAGTGCTGCCCCAGCTCATTCTGTGAGTTCTGTGAAGAAGAGTTCTTCGAGTTTTGTCTAAGGCAGGAGCTGCTTTCTTCAAGGCTGCCTTTTTTATCAAGAAGACCTTTAGGTTTTCTTATAAGAGTAATGAGTCCTCCACTCCATTAGGGGGTGATCCTTAAAAACTGTTAGGAAGAAGCAAGATGCAAGGTGCTCAGGTCACCACTAATACAATCCTTCAAACAAGCCATTTCCTGGCATGGGCAGCTTTGGCTGAACAATTACATCATGCTGCAGCAATTTTACCACAGGTTGCACAGTCCAGACCCCTTCCAGGGCCTTCCACCCTGTTAGGATCCTGTACCTGGAAGTGTTCCTAGAGGCTATGGAAGCCTCAGCCAGGCTGTACAGTCCACAGGTCACACTGCTGTGGATGACTATTCAGGGGCCTGGCATGGAACTAGAAAAGCCCCAGGCCCTACTGAGTAGTAGGGCCAGCTCCTGTCTTGGGAAGCAAGGGGAGATTAAGAATTGTGGTGGAGCCAATGTCCTAGAGCAGTGTAGCTCTGGCCACACCATGGTCAGAGTCAGCAGGCCTTCTGAAAATGATCCAGATTGGCTTTATTCTGTGTCCTGGGGACACAGAATGCTTGCAGGCCCTTCCAGGCTGAGAGATAGCAATTTTCTGGACAATTCAGGCTCCAAACCCCTCTCTGCCTTTATTCTAATTACTCTATGTTATTGTGGGAATTCTGAGGAACAACTTGAACTGCATCAAACCATGAACCAAGAATAGGAACCAACTGCTCAACTGGCTGAATCCTCAACCAAACCCCAATATTAATTTTCTATAAATGCAATTCAGATGGACTCAACATTGTTTTTGTTTTTAAACAAAACCAAGCTCAAGTGGATCAGCTGGAACCTGAATCAAACCCCGATGTGTTCTAAAATTAATGGACCAGAACAAAATTGGAAAATAAAAACATTTTTGAATGAAAACACCATTTCATCGAGTTTGTTGGACCAGTATTTTTTGTGACTTTAAAAAATGGGAAAACATCCAAATATGGAAATAATAGCTACTTAGTGCAAAACATTCAGAGAAATCAAAACAGTTTAAAGATGGATATCATCTGCAGTACTACCATCAGGAGAGCTTCTCAGCTTTTCAACCCCACCCCTTTTTTTAATGTAAAAGTGATTATATGGGCCATATAACCTACCTTCTTTTTTCTTTTGGTTAAATATATCCCATGGAAAAGACCAATGGAATCGAATAGAAAATCCAGAAATAAATCCACAGATTTATGGTCAACTAATCTTTGACAAAGGAGCAAAGACTATGCATTGGAGCAAAGAAAGTTTGTTCAATAAATGGTGCTGGGAAAACTGGGTCGATACATGCAAAAGAATGAAGCTTGACCACTACCTCACACCATACACAAAAATCAACTCAAAATGGATTAAAGAACTATACATAAGACCTGAAACCATAAAATATAAGAAGGAATATAGGCGAAACACTACGTGATCTGCACATCAAAGACATCTTTACAGACACATCACCCAAAGCAGTGATAGTGAAGCAAAGATAACAGCTGGGATACATCAAATTAAAGAGCTTCTGCACAGCAAAAGAGACCTAACAAAAAACAAAGAGAAACCCCCACCAACTGGGAGAACATTTTTGCACCCAACACTAATGATAAAGGACTGATCACAAAAATCTGCAAAGAGCTGATGAGACTCAGCTACAACAAAGAAAATAATCCAGTCAAAAATGGGCAGAGAGCTAAAAAGAAACTTCTCTGAAGAGGAAATGCAAATGGCCAACAGGCATATGAAAAATGTTCAACATCACTTGCCATCAGGAAATGCAAATCAAACTACCATGAGATACCATCTTACACCAGTGAGAATGGCACAATATTAAAAAAACTAGCAACAACAAATGCTGGCGAGGTGTGGAGAAAAAGGAACTCTTCTGCACTGTTGGTGGGAGTGCAAACTGGTCCAACCACTGTGGAGAGCTGTGTGGAGATTTCTGGACCTACTAAACATAGAGCTTCCATATGATCCAGCAAATTCCACTCCTAGGTATTTACCCAAGGACACAGAAAACATCAATTCCAAAGAACACCTGCACCCCTATGTTTATAGCAGCACTGTTTACAATAGCTAAGCTTTGGAAACAACCCAAATGCCCAAAAATAGATGACTGGATCAAGAAGATGTGGTACATATATACCATGGAATATTACTCAGCATTCAAAAAAGATAAACACATGCAATTTGCAGCAACATGGATGGCGCTGGAAGGGATCATGCTCAGCGAAATAAGCCAAAAAGAAAAAGAAAAATACCGGATGGTCTCACTCATAGCAGGAATCTAGAAAACTTAAATAAGGGACCAGGAAAATGAATAACTATAAGAAAGTGTGAAAATCAAAATCAACAAAAACTATGAACCAGAGACACTTTTAGGGGGGCGGGGGCGGAGGGGAGGGATTGGGGTCAGAATGGGGGGCTGCAATTGTATGGGGAATATAACAATAAAATTTATAAAAAAAAAATAAATATATCCCATGGAAAAGTTCAATATCATTATCTAGGAAGCTACATCACTCTTTTTAATAATTGCAGGATATTTACTGGCTCTCTTCTGGTTTATTTCACTCATACTCTTTTGGTGATTATTTAGGTTACTTCCATTGTTTGACTTGAATAAATCATGCTTCAATGAATGACTTTGCACATGAATCTTTTTATTTTGGATACATTATCCAAGTGTTTCCAAGTTAAAGAATACTCACACACACACACACACACACACATACACTCTCTCTCTATCTCATACATATATTTTATATGGTATATAAATAATTATATATATTTGCTTTTCATACATATTCAGCTTTTCCCTCCAGAAGGTCATAACAACTTCCACTCTCACCATCATGGGATAAATGCTGATTCCTTTTTCCCTGCTGATACCAGCATGCCAAAGGTATCTGTCATTCTACGTGTTCTTACAAAGGCCCAAAGGGAACCCTGGAACCCAACAACCGACGATGACTGTGTCAGTTAGTCCAGACCTGAGGGAGGATCCTGGGGCATGAGACTTCGAGTTTAAAGACTGGCAAAGGCCTCAGCAAATTGGGACAAGTTGCTCATCCTGCACACCCCCAGATAGTTGTGTGGCCAGGACCTTTTTGGCAGCCCCACAATGCTCCAGTGCTAATTGGACCAGGAGTGGAAAGCCTAGAGGACACCAAGGAGGGCTAATCC
>NW_023605331.1:0-25105 GCF_014898055.3 Talpa occidentalis | reverse complement strand
TAGTCTCAGAGCCATCAAGCTATTGCCAGTCATTGTGGCATCAGTTTGATCCTCAGCCAGGGAACTAATCAAAATGGCACAACAGACCTCTCCGGTCTGGCCTACTGCTCCCTTCAGCAGTGTATTTCAGTAGATCTGCTGTTCTGCTCCCCATTCTGTCTCTGGTAAATCCTCTCAACCCCTGTATCTCTGGCCTATACCCCATTTTTCTATGCATAAACAAATCTTTTAAAAAAAGAAGCTATGTAAAGAAAATATCAGAAGTTGTTTTTCATCTGTATCTCTGTATATTTCAAAATACTTCATGCTTTAATCTCCCCAAGACAGAATACAGAGCATTACAGTTACTCTCAGTCTTCAGAATAACTAAGACTTGAGGAATATATCTTTTCTGAAAGTATGGTCCTGAATATTTTATCTTGAAGAAAAGCTAACAGTAAATATGTGCATTGTTTGAGACCTCCATTCCATTTATAACAATTACTTTTCAAGTGATGAAATACTATTTGAAGGCATTAACAGTGTAATTGTGAAAACAGCACCATCATGAACCTTTTAGAAATCTATTTAACTAACTCTGCCATCCAACATACAGATTCTTGTTTTCAAATGTCAACTATTCAGTTTGTACATTGCTTTAAGCAATATTTCAAAAAACCTGCAAACCAAGAATTTCATTTGAACAGTAAGGGATTAGAGGGGAATAATTGAATCCACTCCATGAAATAAGCCATACGTCCTGGTCATTAGCATTCTAAGTATATAAATAAATCCAACTCTTAAATCTACGCAGACTTAAATAGAAGTGTATTCTGTATGTAGCTGCTAAACCTTCTTTAACAACCACTGGTGAGGACCTTAGCCATTAACTACTTACTTTTTTTTCATAATGGTTTTGGCTCATAAATAAAGTTTTATTTATAATTTAAAATTGCCCCAGTCTTATGGTAGTTCATTTATGGCTATTACAGATCATCCTCAATGTCTAAATTCAGTTTTAAATGTTTTCTCACTCACCTTCATGGAACCAACTAAATGAATATCAAGTACTATTTGTCTACCTCTTTTCACATTTACGTATTTACTATGGTACATACCTGAGCAGTGCCAGAAAAATTTATATATTATATATATTAATAACATAGTCAAATTTATCCATTTTGCTATTGTTTTTCTGCAAACTTAACAATTTATCCTATAGTATGGAAAAATAGTCTTTATTTTGTTTTTTATGGAACACATCTTTATAATTAATTAAATCTCCCCCAAGAGATTCACTGACACTTAGTTTTTACTCTTAAAAGCTAACTGTTCCAAAAAAAGAAAAAAAAAGCTAACTGTTCCTATTGTCACTAGCATTGAATTTGGGAATTGTCAACTTACAAAAAAATGCTAACAAATTAGGTATTAATGTTGTAAAAAAATGAAGGCGCCTGAATCACTGATTTATGGATACTCCAGTGAGACAAACAGGTTTAGGTCTATATGGTATTTTTGGCTTTATCTGTTACATTGATGTACATTCAGTATAGAGTTTAAACATGACTGTAGTGTATTTGCAAGGAAGGTCTTGTAGCATGCAACTCAGGAAAGGCAATGCCCACTCTTTGCTTGGGGACCATGGGTGCTCTGGTTATGAAAGTCATTTGTTTTATTTATTTTTTATTTTTTTATTTTTTTTGAAAGTCATTTGTTTTAATTTTTACTTTTTACGTACATTTATTTTGATGGACTTATATTGAGGTAATATTGGTTTATAACACTGTATATGATTTAGGGGAGTATATAATGATTCAGGGAAGAGGATCACACCTCCTCAGATGTATCACACTCACCACCAAAGCACCCACATTCCTCCACCGCAAGATGGTAGGTCATTTTAAATGTCCAGTGGAAGAGTAAATAAATAGTAAAACTTATTCATCTGGGAGCAATGAGGAGAATTCAAACATAAGATCTGATTTGAATATGGCTTCTGCAGAAATGTTAGGTTCTGATTTGGGGAGAATAATTATTGGACTTGGGGATGTTCTAGGTACTTCAAATGGTTTAATCATTTCATTATTCACTGTTTAGCTAGTCATATACTAAATTTGATACAGAAACTATGTCAATATGAAGATGCATTAAATTCTGTTACTGTGTCACACTTCATGAAATCTAGTATTGTGGTCTTTCAAACCGTAATGTTATGTTTAAATATTACATGTTTTTTCACAAGTGCAATCATGTAGTTTTTCATTAAGTTCAATCAAAATACTCTTTAGCATTTGCAATGGGTAATACCATTATCCATTTTGCAATTAACATATATATTTAGTTACATTTCACATAATGAGCCATTTCATAAAGAAAATGAAAATAATTTGCTTGAAATATGTCTAGCATTATATAGCTTCATCATCTTTAGTATGGAATTGCATCTAATATAATTAGTTAAAAACAAGTTATTGAATACCAAACAAAATAAGTGTTTACTAGTCATTTCATTATTATAATGACTACCAAGAAGCAGTATAAGTCATAAAATTTAAAAATGGTGATTTTTTTCTCTCTCATTTGACTTTTCTGTTAAAGTGAGGTCATACTCAATCGATCCTCAATGATATGACCGGGGTCATATCACATGAAAACGTGGAGAGCCCCAGGCGGATGCGCAAGTCAACATTGGAGCAAACTGTTACCAAGTCAAAGAACATCAAGGATTGTTTCTACCACCAGAAGCCACAGGACAGGTATGTAGCTTTCCCTTCTCTAGAGCCTTCAGCAGGAGTTTGACCCCTCCCACAGTTTGATATCGGACTTGGAATCTTCAGAATTGTGAGAGAATACATCCTACTGTTAAAAGCACCTACTGGTGTGGGTGTTTGTTAACTCTGACCTAAAAAATGAATACACAGCCACTTTGTTAGCTGTCCCTAGAAATTCAATATAAGACAAGAGTAGCATTCTAAGTCATTTTAGGAAAGATAGAAAAGTAAGCAGATGATTTATAATTTATTGTGATATGTGTAATAATAGGATGTTTTATAGTACATTACAAAGCATTGTACACTATTAAGAATTGTAATAAAAAGTCACTTTTATTGGCAAATGGGTTTAAATTTATGATGACGAGTTCAGAAACATTTGAAAGACGATAGTGATAATCCTAGTTATATTTTTGATGTTTATAGTGCAGATGGAGAAATGTGCTAAATCAAAATATATTTAGAAGTAGAATTCAAAGAAATTAGTAATCATTGTTGTAAATATAGAACTGTAAAAGTCACTCACAAATAAATGTGTGAAAAATGATATGTGGGAGGTGAGTTTTGGATAATGTAAGTAGTGTCACCAATTTGTTTGTAAGATAATGTATTTTAGGTAATTGTGGGACTTCACAGAGAAAATACTTTAAAGGGTGTGTGTGTGTGTGTCTGTGTGTGTCCACATTGGAAATAGTTGTTCAGAGAAAGAGAAAATACAATGAGTAGAGGGGAAAAAAAAGAAAAACATAATATTAGGTAAAGAAAAAGATCTTCTTGACAAGGAGAAAAATAATCACTTAAGGGGAATAGATGACCTCAGTGCTTCTGTGGTGCTTGTCTGACTGACGTGATCATCACCATCTTTATAAGACTTTCTTTCTATCAATTCAGCATGATTCTTTTGCATATTTCAGAATAAGCATAAAAGTTATTTCACAAAATTCATTTTCCAACTAAACCACCTCTGCCTACTCCAGGCTACAATATCATTGTACAAATAAGTGAAGAAGAATGCCATTTTGGAAAAATAAGGGCAAATGCTAATTAGTTTCCTTCATTTGAGCTTTAGCTTAGAAAAAAAAAATAACTTGAAGAAAATGAAACTTTATAGTGCTGGATTTGATTTGTTGCAAATAGACCTTAGTTTTCTCATTAGATGATTAAACACTCTCTACCTTTCTCCATATAGGTTGCTCGTTCTCACACGATCCATCAGGAAATTTGGCCAATGCCAGAAATAAGATCACATGGTGTACAAAGCGTAGTCTAGCTGCTCTGAATGGAAAACATTGCACAGCTTGTGGTGGCCTTGACTCTAATACCTAAGAATAATTTGCTTTTGAGCAGAGAAATTTAATCTGTGATACAGAAATATATAAGGGTAGGAATGGAAATTTAGGCAAATACCACGTTCAGCGAACATGTATAATAGTCTTAAAGTTGGAATAAGTTTTAACCTTTCTTTACAGCTTCATTGAAATTTTGTTTATATTAAAACTAAGGACAGAGCCTTAGTTTTATTGTGAGAGTTTGTTTTTCATTGCCTAACACCTTTACACCAATATCCTTTTCAGTTCCATCTAGCTGCAGGGGTCATAACATTTACTAAAATGAAGAGGATGAGTGTGACTTATATTACATGCTGCACCCATGATAGCTTAGAATAACCTGCTTTCTATAAATATTGCAAGAAATAAGGATATATGCAAGAGAAAAATTAATATAGTAGGTCTATGTTATTTCATCTTTCAGCTTTAGTGAATGTGCTGCATTGTATTTTTATTCTTTCAACCTTTTTATATTATCCTGCATGTCGTCACATGAGAGTTCATAAACAAGGCAATGCTTCTGAAATGTTATAAATGTGATGAAGTGAACTGAAATGGGCATTTCAAATTATACTGTCTAGAGATAAGTGAAAGTCCCTTTTCACATAGCTCTAATGGTAATTGGATCAGTAACCCTTGGGAAAATGCATGTGCTAAATCTCCCTCTGATATTATTTTCTGTTCTTCATATGGTTTGAGTCTAAATCACAACTCACACATCTGTGTTTTTAAGAGTCTGCTGAGAGGTCATTAAGCCTTTCTGTACCATGTAGTAGTCCTCAGAGCTTTATTTTCTTTGTGCATGTTATTTAGAGTTTGTATGAGTGCTGAACAACCTAAAAAACTTGAGCCTGATGTAAAGCTATTTTGGGGTGACCAGCTAGTTGTGGAGCAATACCTTGACCTTTCCTCTCATTCACTGAAGCAAATCAAAGTGTATTTCAAGTATTGCTGCCTTAAGTCATTCTCAGAGCAAAGTTACAGCATAAAAGTAGTTCACCCCTGAATGTCTTAAGCTACTGATTCTACTCTTGACTCAAAAGAGCAAATGAAAAAAAAAAAAAAATGAAAGAAGTGCTGTGGGTAGCAGTATTCTTTAATAACGTCCAAAGCCCTTGCTGAGATAGTTTGTCCCTTTTCATGTGTGCGGAGTGACAGTTTTGCCAAATTGTTGAATGTGACACACAAATAATTCCAGAAGATACCATAGTCTTGTTTTAGAAAATTTAATGCTATTCATGGATATGGCTGATTGGGAATTTGTTAAGTACAGGAAGTATCAATTATAAAGGAAAATTGTGTGTGTGTGTGTGTGTGTGTGTGTGTGTGAGTGTGTGTGAGAGAGAGAGCGAGCAAGAGAGAAAAAGAGAGAGAATGAGTGTGTGAGATAGGTGGCATTTTCTGCCAAATAATTTAGATTTATCTCTAACTCCACCTAGGAATCTTGATGTTACAAAATTTACGATAGATTGTGATTGAAATAAAGACCAAATTTACTGGTTAACTTGATCATATGGATATGTAAAATCATACTCAAACAGACTGAAGACAAGTTCCTTAGATCCTAGAAAATTTTGACATGTAATGTATAGATAGATCTTGTGTAACTTTAGGAAAGCCATAATACAAATCATGTAAATACAATTTTAAGTTCTATTAAAATCGAATGGTAAAATGATCACTTTTATCTTCATTAGTAATTCAAAAACACTATTGTTTTGAATCCAGAGCAAACATACATATATATAAATTCAAATTTTAATGACTATTTTTAAGAATTTAATTCTTTATTACTAATTTCAAATTTCTGCTTATGTAAATTGCACAATTCTAAAAATTACCATGAGGTATAATTTTAAATTAAAATTGAAATTTATACAAATTATGTCCTGTTAAAATTGCTCAGCTGCAAAACAATTACTAACACGCTTTCCTATTAAATTCCTGAAAACTGAAAATCATCAATTATCAATATCTTTTTTTTAAACATTTTTTAAAGATTTATTTATTTATACAAGAAACGGGGTACAGACCAGATGTGCAGGAGGGTGAGATGATTCACCAGAGACAGAGCGGGGAACAGAACAGGCAGACTGACTGAAATACGCTGCTGAGGGGAGCAGCAGTTGGGACAGGAGAGGTCTGCTCGCCATGTGGCTTGCTCCGAGGCCAGCCGGGGTCGGGGATTGAACCGGCACTGCAGAGGCTATGGACAGCTTCATTGCACTGCGCTCAACCGCCTGCGCCACCAGGGAGGCCTTCAATTATCAAGATCTTAATGAATATAGCATCACCTCTATTTTAAGAGAACTAGTTTATGTAATGTGAAATGTGAATTAAATAAAAATGTACTTTATATTAAAAAATATCTTAATATATCTATGATACAGATTTTCAGAGAGTAATCCTGTGATTGATCCCCGACTGGTCCCTGATTACTGTCGCTGACTGGTCACCTACCATGGGTTTATACCCACTAACATTACTTTTCAGAACGTTCTATTAAAGAGGTATGTAGGTAGAGTGAAGAGGGGGCATATATATATATATATATATATATATATATATCCCCTATATATATATATATATATATATTCTCAACCAGTGGATATGGGTTTTGCCCCAAATCCTTTGGCCAGTTGAGCAAGGTGACGGTGAAAACATGTTATTTCTTGGCCATACACTTCTGGACTAAGTGATAGTACATTTTTTGTTTGTTTTCTTGCACCTCTGCCATCACCATGTAAAGAATATTTCCAAACTAGTTCAGTGATCCATTAGAAAAGACATAGAAACAAGTAAAGCAAAGGTACTCCTGTGGAACTGAATTAAAATTCAGTTTTGATCAGCCAAATGTCAATGAACAAACAGCTGACAAACAAGTCCAGTCTCAGAACTGTTTAAGTCTAAACAAAAAGAAATATAACTCAAAGAAAATACTAATTGTTAAGTGGTAATGGGATGTTAACGTTGCTTGATATGTGGAATTATGTGGCAATAGATAAATGATGCACATATTCTAAATTTTAGAAATTTGAGATGGAAATAGAAAGAATACAATTTGAAAATAATAAGCATTATAATTAATCAAGAAAAATAATGTCTTATTTCTTCTTTTGAAGATCAAAAATACTATTAAATCTTATAAATGATCCCCTAACCCCACAGACAAGCATCTTCACCCTAATTTGGAATATGTAGTTCCTATGAAGGCCCACTTAATGATTCATTTGGAAACATTGATAAAACTCCATTTATAACAAATTATGAAGACTCAGTGTATATCTGTCTGTGTGTACTTTAGCAAAGTCATTTATCTTGTTTTAATTTCTTTCAAGGGCACTCATCTAAATGGAACTTTATCAAGAACAAGTTCTAAAAATAAATAATATCTTATAGGACACCCTTTGCAGATGGTATCTGCAAGTTTACTTACCATCTTAAACTGTGAAAGAAAATACAAATATAGTACAGTATAAATTTAGCTTCAGTGGAAAAAACTTAGTAAATTCTGGCATTATGCTAAATTTTTAAGAAAAAATATATTTAATAAATTGATAATATTAGTGGTAAACTATATGGAATGAAAATACTAGACCAATGAAAATTAAGTTGTTTTATCATTAAAAATGACAAAATAAGCATCACTTATATATAATTACTATAGAATTCCTAGGAAGAAGATGGTTTTATAAAGCAAAGACTTTTTTGAGTTAGTCTGGATAATATTTTATGAATAGCTTACTACCTATTTATTAGTAGCAAAATCATTTAAAATATTACCAGACTAGTTAGGTGCAGGTATTAGATTATTTTTTTCAGAGTCTACATTTTGGAAATAAAAAGGAGATTGAATAGTATAAAATTCTATTTAAATTATTTTACTGGGACTGTTCAAAATAAAAGTACTGTATCTATAATTCAATGTATTATTTGTATTTCTAAGAGTTTGATACTGTGGTATTTATAAACATGATAGGTGAATTTGAGCCAAACAAACTAAAATTTTATCTAAATCAACTGTGCATTTATATATAGACCATTTTCAGAGCTGTTTCATCTCACATATTCTTGATGTTATTTTTCAGATTCCATAAAGTTTATGTAACTTTCTAGAAACACCATAATGTGTATGTGTATGTGTCTTCATGTTTCCCATTATAAGCATCTTTAGATCAGATGTGTCTTTTGTACTTTTGTATCATTAATAACTACACCTATCTAGCTATTCCATATTTGTAGTCATAAAAGATGATAATGAGGTAATTATAGCCACAGTAAGGACTCAATGAGGTGGTATTTTGGATTTTAAAATGTCAAGTCTAAAAGCAAGTAGCATTGTAATGTAAGCAAAGTCTCTTGAAAGTTTATTTTTGTGTTCTTTTTAGCTGCTTCAAATTTATCAACTCCAATCTTTACGTTGCCTTGTAGAAAGTCAAGGTTTTTCACTATCTGCTTCACCTTTGGTTCATAGTATTCATGACTTCTGAAAGAAATCAAATAACTCTGTTTCTCCAAAAATAGTCCTTTTCATTGAAATGAACTTCCTCATATTTATAACATTGTGAGACTCCCATTCCATTGACTCTTAGCAGCATTCATGGAATGAACAATGTGCAAGGTACTGAAATTCATTGCAATTACTGTTATATAATGATGAGAAATTGACAGCACTGTCACTCATAATAATATGAGAAAAGAGAATATAAAAGTAAATTTGTGAATTTAGTTAAAGATTTATAAAGTCTGAATGTTGAAAGTACTACCCAACTATATAAAAATATAAGATAGAATATTATAATGTATGTTGTATATCATGTGATATAATATGTGAAGTATAAGTAAATATATCACATATAATAGACAATATATTCACATGTATTCATACATATGGGTGTATATTTATCTAAGTCTGTACATACGAAAGGTATATATATATATAATTCTGAATTTCTAGTTAATTCAGAAAAATAAGTGTCTATTTGCTTAATCATTTGTTAGGTTTTCTCTTACATGCAGCTAAACCCATTTCTACATTATAAACCATCAAAGGTTAAACCCAGATTTCTTGCTGTGCTGAGAGCTTTCATAAACTCACCACTAGATATAGCTATAGCTTATTTTTAAGATTCTGCAACTGATTCTATATATTCCAACCAATTCAGTCTCCAAATTGTATAACAAGAGAAAATCAAGATCTCATTAAAAACATTATTTTTGTTAGGTAAATTTGAAACACTGAACTTTTTAATATTCTGAATATGCACAACAGATATTAGTAGATAGATTCTTTTTTATAAAGATTTTATTTATTCATGCATACAAGAACCAGGGTACAGGCCAGAGGTGTGGGAGGGTGAGAGGATTCACCAGAGACAAAGTGGGGAACAGAACAGGCAGACTGACTAAAATACACTGCTGAGAGGAGCAGCAGGTGAGACAGGAGAGGTCTGCTGTGCCATGTGGGTAGCTCTGTGGCCTGCCGGGAATTGAACTTGTGCTGCAGAGGCTGCGGATAGCTTCACAGTGCTGTGCTTAACCCTTGTGGCTCCAGGGAGGCCCCATCAGTATAAATTTTATAGGAGTAGTACATTTTGAAAATGTTCTGTGGAAGTACAAGAAACTTCTCAGTCTCCTTTTTTAAGGATTTGTTGACAGTATCATCACTCCATATAAATACCCATTTTTGCTTTTCTTTACCTGGAACTCTTGTCCTTATTACATCCAAACTCCCGGAACTTGCAAGGTGAAGAAAATGGATTGATTTTGTTCTCAAGAGCCAAGATTATTTTAAAATAATCTTGCAGTTGTCTCAGTAAATGGCCTCACTGCACATTGCTTAAGGTGCAGAAATGCTGGCTGAATGCAAATCCCCAAACTCGACAAAACTAAACAGGAACTTGAACTTGTACCTGGTTATTACTTTGATTAAAAATCTTCCATGAGAAGAAGTGTGTTTTTGTGTGTATATGTGTGTGTAACGAAAGTTTGTTTAAAACTTTTCCTTCAGTCCTTTTATCCTTTTATCCCCACATAGACACCTCTTCCTTATCTGGCAGTGGACTGAAGGATCGCAATCATTAGAACAGCCTGAGCATGAGAATTCTGCCTCAGGCTGTTGTTGACTTCTGATGATTAGTCAGTCTTTCCTGGTAGTGAAATAGTCCCTCTTGGGTTTTTGTCATAGAAAAAATATATTATATTCTTATCATATTTGATTTTCAACTCAAGGTAGACTGATACAATTAAACACACTGGAGACTCTTTAAGCAGAAAAGTTATTGAAATGCAGTGACCAAACAGGAAATATTTTATCATTTTCACACTACATTACACTACAACTGAGTATGAGGAATAAGATTAATCTCATAATTAAAAGAACAAAAGTTATTGACTTCTAAAGGAGAAACCAGTGAATTTATGGAACCTACTTCTTTCAAAAACTCCCCAGAAAACTGACATTGCTAGAGCATCCTCGATGAACGTGTTTGGGGGAAGGAAAGATCTTTCTCATTCTCCTCCCTTATTGGGCAAGTGAGCCTTCTCTCTTTCACTCTCTGCTTTTTGATACCACACAAGTCAAAAATCCACGTATAATTCAGTTATTCTATGAACATTTACTGTTGTTTTCTTGTTACATGGCATGTTTCATGTTTATTCAACAAAGACATTTGGACAAAATGGTCAATGTTTGTTTAATATTTTTTTCAGTATTTTGACCAGATATTCTCATATAAGACATCTTCTTATAGTAAGTCAACAGCACACACACAACACACACACATACACACACACAAGAATAGGTGTGCAGCAGACTGCACCTCCCATGCTGTCTCTTGACAAGGTCCGGGCATTGGGGGAGACACCCGAGAAGGGGGGAGTTCCTGTGCTCCCCCAAAGAGGGAAAGTTGTACTTCCCAGAAGAAGGAAGTTCTTGCACTTCCCAAAGAAGATCTGAACTAGGGAGTCTCCATGGCAATGCCTGCTAATGCTCTCCTCTTTGTTCTTGGGTAATGCTGAAGTAAGTCAGTTACAAATTGGCCTGTGAAAACCTAATTCGGACCCAGGTGACAATTGGCTTATTGTTCTTACGCATGAACTATCACAAAAGAAGTAAAAAAAATTGTTAGGAAAAGAAAAATTGTTAGGAAATTGTTAGGAAAATTGTTAGGAAAATAGTTAGGAAAGAAATGTTTTGGCCTTGAGAACTATGGAGAACAAGCTGCCCTGAATCAGCTTTGCTCGAAAACCATAGCCTAACATGGGGGGTACCTGTTTATGGCAACAATACATTTCCTGGTGTATGAGGTCAATAATTCGCGGGCCGTGTGGAGGCTAGGAATTTCTAGTTAAAAGTTTCACTTCAGTAGAACTTACGTAGATCTGATGAATTGTTTTAAACCACTTTGAAGTAATAAATATATTAACCAAGTTAATTGAGTGCTAGGAAATAGATTGATTGTAGTAATTGAATATAAAATAGAAACTTTACACCCATGTTTGTAATTGGGTAAGTTTAAATGTTGCCAAATAATGTGCTGTTGATCATGCTAGTAAATGAGCTGTACCTCGGAAACTAATTGTTCTTAGGTTACCAAAAAATGGCCTACAGGTGTAAGGCCAAGGGAGTCTTTACATGATCATGAGAAAATATGTATTGTCTTTGCTCTGCTTCAATGCTTACGCTGATGTAATCCCACGGCTCGACATAAGGTATAAATAAAGACCCGCTGAGACGCTCAGCAGGAGATACTTGCACGAACTAAGGTGTCTGTGTCTACCTCACTTCTACCTCGCTCCACTTCCCCTCAGTCCTCCGAGAGAAAACTTTCACCGACTCCGTCCTCTCCTTTCTGAGATCCCTGACATGACTTCTAGCTGGGGCTGGTTTCCAGCATAGGTGGACTTATGTGAAAACTGGTCTGTTAAAATACATTTTATGCAATTTCATCTATCTGAACACACAGCAAAATGTACCTAGATAGAATTATGCTCTGAAACGTTTGTCTAATCTAATGTGCGTCTCATACCTAGTACATATTTTTACAATCTTCACATGGTACATTGTATGATTCTTGATAGTTAACCTATTTTCTATGAAACTGAACCAATATGTGATTTTTTTTTTTAAGTAGAGAGTTTATACATTAACCAGTTTTCTGGTTAATGTATAACCAGAAATTTGCATTGGGATCAACTGATCATACACTTTTATATTCTATAATCTATCATTGTTTAGTTATGTCCTTATGAATATTATTATTGCTCTTTGGCAGGTAAACTATCTGAATCTATCACAGAAATTATGTATCTTGTCAAAAGTTGGATAGCTAATAACTGGATTCAATGCATTTCTGCCATATACTCAATTTATTAAAATCTTTACTCATATTCCCTATGTGTTTTGAAAAGTAGTTGCAAAATTAAAATGGTTTGAAAATATTATGCAAATAGTTATAACATGTTTAAGACTTTATCATATTAAGTACTTTATATTGGGTGTCTTCAATTCATAAATTTACCCTATAATTAGATTTTTCCAGATAAAGAAACCGAGGCTGAATCTTCAGGTAAAAGGTAGAACTGGGTTGGTAGAACTGGTAAAAGGTAGAACTGATGTCTGTGTCCTTTGTTCTATTTCATATTAATTTTCATTTTACAGTAATTATTTTTTTACTTACTCTAGAAAAGTAAAATGTTTTCCACTGAAATTAAATGAGTTTCTATTAATATGCTTAATCTGTATACTGTTATTCATAAGTGAGTTTAGACTTCCCTATGTAAATGTGATAACTGGTCTAGAAGACAGATTTGTGCATTTCCAGTTTTCTTAACTTTTCCAATTACTTTCTAATTCCCATTTACTTTTTCTTCTTTCTCTATCTCTCTCAGTATAACCTTTGTTAGCATTCTCCTACCTTTTCTCTCACCTGGCTTTCTCCTTCATGTTCTATGATTTGTTTGAATTTATAGGTTAAACTTTATATTTTACACAGATATTTCCCTTTCGATGTGGACAACTTAATGTACAATAATAGCCGTGTTCCAACAACCAGTCATGGTGTAAAGACACCATACAACAGGTTTTATGGCTCAGTTCTTACATCAAAAGGCACATCAAACAAAGAGGGTCTATGTGTAGTTGTAATAGCAAAGAGGGAAAACTCTTGGTGAATATAAGACCTCAAGGTAAACTAAAATGATAAAATAAGTAAATGGGAAGAGAGGAGAATAGACAGAGAAGAGGCAATGAAGGAAAGACATCATATTCTAAAGGAAAACTGGGTACCTGTGAATTAATAACCAGTGCAAGAGAAAAAATTGTTGTGGAGAAGCTAATGTCAGCATCATTTCTATTCAGTAGGCAAATTCCTCAAGGTTTCCAAATACGTTACATCGCACTCCAAATGCTGGACAAACTACTTATCTCCATTGATCAAAGCTGACTTTGAGGGCGTCCTTCAGGTGCCTCAGAGAGCGATTTGAGACAAGTGCCACTTCCTAGTTCCCTAGTGTTTCTTATGGCTGCTAGTGAACATCAATAATATGAATTCCATTTTAATTTTTCTGTAAGGGATCTTATTTATAGGGCAATTTCCAGTGCAGTGTCTTGTCTCTATGAAATGATTGCCAACTCAGGCAGCCGTTAAAGTTTACTGCTTAGGCCTTCCTTCAAGGTACAATATGGATATTACTTTCAAAAGTAATTTGGAATATGGAGTGAGAATACTATGTTAACTCTTTGCAAACATCCTAACAGACAAGGAAATTCTTGCCTTTTGAATTGATGCTGTGCTTTTCTAAGGTTACATAAAATGCAGCTTTAGAGCTTACTTTTTACTGACCTTATTTATAAATTAATGATGTCTCACTTTCAAGTGAGCATTACCTCACGGAATTCCAGTTATTAATTGAAGGAAATTATCGTTTTATTTCACTTCAGCTTTTGTGCCAGTTCTGTAACCCTCACCCACGCACTGTGATAAACTACACAAGCTGTCACATTTTTATAGGCACTCTTTCTTGGGCAGAGGCATATTTCCACTCAACAGCCTGTCTCCACACTCCCACACACAATTAAATAATGAGATTCCCCAGCTATAACCTAGTTAGTAAAAGGTTCTATTCAGAACAGAACCTGATCTTTCCAAGTTCAAATCGGTTCATCTAAAGCGTCAAGGAACATATTGCTCTATTAAAATAATTCCTAAATATGATTTTATATTGAAAGTTATATCAATGTCTACCCAATCCTCTTTATTCCTACTGCAAAGATGTGACTGATAGACAATCTTTTGTAGGCTGACCTAGGAAGCTTAGTCTGGTCCATTTCTAATACAGGAAACACTTCTCTTGCTATCCTCACTGAGAAGGGAAGGCACTTGACTGGGCACCCAGTTTCTTTGTTAAGCCCATAAAGAGTTCCAATCTTTGTTTTATGAAACTAAATGTCTGCTTTCCACCAACCTTACATTCTCTGATGTATGTTGTGACCTCTTCAGTTACAGAGTCTATATACAATTTTAATTATATATCAGGGGTCTTAAAAAATATGCCTTGACTATAACATCTTAATTATTTCTGGATTAGGTGTCTCATTTGCTCAACCATTCCTCATGCAGAATATTCCTCCCAATATCCGTTCCTTATGAGATATTTTAATAAGTCAAACATTTATTCTAAAGTGCATTGTCCTTATTTTGGAAATGCATCTTAGATGTGATCAAGCCAGTTATTTTTGATAATGCTATTGTTATAGTGTGTTGTGATATTGTGATTTATAAGAAATACATATTTGATAATTTAAATTACCAAAATATATATTTCTCATATGTGTTTGGGCTAAATCCACAGTTCCTAGCTCAGAGCTCTCAAAAAGCCTTGGGATTTCTTAAATGTTGAGAGTCAATACAGTGTCTCTGGTTCTGTTAAGGAGATGAATTTTTAGGAAGCACCTGAGGATGAGGGCTGGTTGGCCAGAGAGACAACCATTGAACTAGTGGGTTGGTAACTAATGGGACTAGCGGGTTGGTAACTAGTCCCATCCCAGGCTCCCAGCAGAGAGGCAGAAGTTGAGCTAATTTCCAATTGCAATCATTTAGGTGATCATGCTTAAGTAGTGCAATCTCCATAAAAAGAAAAAAAAAAAAGAAATGGCTTCAGAGAGTTATGTTGATAAACATTAAACATTCTCAGACACCCTGTTAGTACCCCAAAATTGCTTGTTAGTTTTGGGGAAGCCTCCATAAGCACACATGGTAATTGAGTTGTATTTTTTTTTTTTTACTAACAGAAAGTTTCATTAACACAGTCTCCATCTCCTCTTTACAGTATTTTTCCTCAACAATGTTGATTCAAATTGAGCTTGTATGAGTCCTAACCTTCAAGTTCCTTTATTCCATTTACTCCTGTTGGCTTAGACATTTCCAGATCTAAATGATCTTCTACTTTGATGCAAATTTGAATAATTTGTACTATTTGTATACTTAACTTTATTCAAAACAGTTGCCATTTAAATGGCTAGTAAGGACCTCCCTGGTGGCACAAGGGGTTAAGACACAATCTATGAAGCTATCTGCAACCACTGCAGCACGAGTTCAATCCCCTGCCAGGGAGCTGCCCACATGGTATAGCAGACCTCTCCTGATTCGCCCGCTGCTCCCCTCAGTCAGTGTGTTTCAGTCATTCCACCTGTTCTGTTTCCCACTCTGTCTCTGGTGAATCCTCTCACCTTCATACCTTTGGCTTGCACCCCAGTTCTTGTATGCATAAATAATAAATAAATCTTTAAAAAATGGTTGGTAAGCAAATACTTTCCCCTGTCTTTAAAGAATCTAAAGTAATTCATAGTATAACAAAGACAAATCTTTATAAGTTAGCACAGACTCAATGTGGCAAGAGATGAGTACAGGTGAAAAATCCAAATAGTATGTTTGTTATCCAATTCTTACATCTCCATCTTATCCTCAAGGCTTGATATACTACATAGTATTCAGATTATTAATGGAACATAGGGAATTTCTAATCCATTTTAATATTTAATACCAACAAAACTGAATATATTATTTTTGGAAGTATAGACTATGGTGAACATGATGATGCATATTTGAATTATACTAGATAAGATTTGGTAGAAAAGTGTGTTTTGTTGAAAAGTCAATGGTGTCAAATGTATTAATATCTTAACTAATGGAAATACTAGCTTTTAATGTGAAATAGAGCAGTTTTCCACATTTATTTTGTTATCTAAATCTCCCCTCCCAGATAAACATGCCCAGTATTTCATGAAGTTATAGTTATAGAATATATTGAGTTAATAGTATATCTTGAGTTAATTTCATGGAATGGATACACATTTTTCCCGTGACTTAAAAATAAGTTAGCTTAATATCATTATTGGTATTATTGTATCAACCCCCACTTAATGAAATCAATATTGACCCTATTTTGCACTAATATATAAGGCAACATGGGAGATCTGGAAATAAACAGATTAAGGTATTTGAGAGATAAACATTTAGAAAAATTAAGAGTTTGTATGATTCTAATATTCTAATTCTACCAATATGAGTGTTTCTAAATAATAGAAGGATAGGACAAGAATCTGTTAATGATTTTAGATCATCTTGAATGGTACATCTTCCCCTGCTACAACTCTTTTGTCATTTCTTAATAAATTCTACTCTCATACAATACTAAATTATTAAAAATGATCTAATTGGCTTAGGTAGATAGCTTAACTGTAAATAACAGCAAATATATTGTTTGATATAATAAGATAGCAGCTCTCTATGCATAAACATCATTACTATTTCATCTCCTAATAGATAAGTCTTAAATTTAGCTATATTTATAAAGTTTTCCTTCCCCCAACTTTGTAAAGGACAAGTAAATGTATTCCACATTTTGTATACTTGTGAATTCTGATGTAAACAACAGTTTTTCTGGCAATGTAGTCTGTGCTACCATTGTTTTCCATGTGCTAGTGACTAGACCATATCAGCAAACCCTAATCCTCATCCCTTAATGATATGTGAAGGAGGAATATAGATACACCAAGATTCTATGGAATGGCTTCTGAAAGTTGTTGACTGGGTGGAGGAAAGTATTTTTATCTTTTTCCAAAGCTATGCTGTTTCTTCTTTGAGAAATGAAATAGCATGAAATTGAATAGCATATACACAACCTACAATTGAGCAGGACTTTGGTATTTCAAAAGATCTTGTCATCTAAAAATTATTTCTAATAGTTCTCTCTGGCTTTTCTTTCAATACAGGTGTACAACAAATTTGGATCATTTCTGTTGCAAAACATACAATTTTCTGAGAATCAGAATAGGTAAAGATAAAAGCAAAGGCACACGGGAAAAGATCCTAGGGGGTGTTGTAGACCATTTGTGTTTGCTAACTGGCCTTACCTAAAAGAAAAGTAAGCTGTCTCCTACCTTCATGAAAAGGGATAGTTTTGCATTTGGAGCAAAACATCTATAAAAGTTTGACTCCTATTGATATCATCTCGTAGAGACTAGGAGATAGGGATTTTATTTTCCTTAATTGTTACTTTTAGAGGGATGACATCCAGGTGCTTGAGAATCAGACATGGATAAAACTGGCAAAAACTTTTGAAAAGATTCACCTCTCAAAGGAGCAAAATAATAAATTGCAATTACAAGTTTTCCACACTGACTTACAACACTGCTTATAATTCAGAGAGATCTGGTCACTCCCTGTATATGTAGCTTACTACATTTCCATAAAGGCAACCATCGTCCACCACCATAGTCCATTGAGCCCCCTCCCCTGTTTGCTTTGTCACTTCCCTCTTCCTCTCTGCTACCGGCAGTTCTACAGTCAGAATCCTAAAGTTTGTTACTGTTTTGGTTTTATCTGACCCTTTATTTTGTTTCTTTAACTTCCACATATAAATGAAATCATCTGGTATTTGCTTTTTTCATTCAACTAACATTGTTTTGCATCATCCCCTCCAGTTCTATACATATACACACTGTTTCAAATGGCAACATTTCATGTTTTTTTATAGCTGAGTAGTATCCCCTTGTGTATATTAACCCTAACTTCCTAATGTACTCATCTGTCTGTGGGCACTTGTTGTTGTTTCCATTACATGGTTATTGTAAATGATGCTGCAATGAACATAGGAGTGCATATACCCCTTCAAATTAATGATTTTCTTCAGGTAGATACTTATAAGTGGAATTGCTAGGTTACATAGTAGATCTATTTTTAATATTTTGAAAAATCTCCATACTATTTTCCATAAATGCCAGATTACTCTATGTTCCCAACAATAATGCACAAGAATTTTTTTTCCACATCCTCACCAACACTTATTTTTCAGGACTTTTCTTTTTAATTTTTTAATTTTTTTAAAGATTTGTTTACTTATGCATACAAGAACTGGAGCACAGGCCAGAGATGCAGGGGGTGAGAGGATTCACCAGAGACAGAGTAGGGAACAGAACAGGCAGACTGACTGAAATACACTGCTGAGGGGAGCAGCCGGCGAGACAGGAGAGGTCTGCTGTGCAGTGTGGGTTGCTCTCTGGCTGGTAGGGGATCGAACTCGTGCTGCTGAGGCTGTGGATTGCTTCATAGTGCAGTAATTAACCCCTTGTGCTACCAGGGAGGCCCTAGACTTTTTTTTTAAAAGATTAATTTATGCATACAAGAACTGGGGTGTAGGCCAGAGGTGTGGGGAGTAAGGGGATTCACCATAGACAGAGTGGGGAGCAGAACAGGTGGATCAACTGAAATACACACTGTACCATGTGGGTCAGCTCCCTGGCTGGGAATTGAACTCATGCTGCAGTGGCTGCTGATAGCTTGATAGTGCTGAGACTTAATACCTTGCACCACCAGGGAGGTCTCTGTTTTTGGACTTTTTGTTATGGCGTTCTCATAGGTGAGAGGTGGTTTTGATTTTCATTTCCCTGGTTATAGGAAATGAGGATGTTTTCATGTGCTGTAGGCCACTTTTGCACTTTCTTTGGAGAAAGAAAGTGACCATTTTTTAATTAGACTATTTGCTTTCTTTTTGTTGAGTTGGGTGAGTTCTGTATTAGTTTTGGATATTAGCCCCTTGTCAGATGGCTGGTGTGCAAATATGTTTAATAGCCCCATTTTCAGTGAATTTCACTGCCACCTCTGTTACAAACTCATTTTGTTCCCATTACAAATTTTCATCAATAGTTTTTTTTTTTTTTTTCCCAAATACTGCTTTTCAATAAAATGTTTATTCCCATCATCTTATATTTTCTGGGTTGCAGTGCCAGAAAGGCTTCCTTTTGTATTTGTAAGATGGCAAATTACTCTAACCACTGAATAATTCATTAGAAGTGAATAAATTTCTTCCCTATCCCCAAGGTTTTTAAGGACTTATGTCACCAACATAGTGGACAGAAATGGAAGGAAATCTTTGTGGGACTAAACTTGATTTCAGGGTTTTGCCCAAGCCTAGGAATTCACCAGGGTTCCATTTTACTTGCAGATCTCAAGTGAGTAATTCTCAAACTTCCATTTTGGCTTTCCTCAAGTCTTGCACTGGGAATGTGGAAAAGGTTAAATTAAGAATTAAAAATTGCTTCGTTTGTATTATCATGACTTGCTACTTGGTAGTTAAATATTAAGGTTAACTGCTAGGGAGAGAATTAGCTCCTAGCTATGAAACACTTGACTATAATTTATCAAGATTACACATACACATACACACACTCTAAATGGATTTTACTGAAATAAAGTAGGAAGTTGACTAAGAAATCATGGCAAAAGGGAATGACATTTAAATCACTGTATCTTTAGTGGCCAATAGGAAATGGAAGCTAGTCAGTTTGATGAAGCACAGTAAATGTTGCAAAGTAACAAATGCCCCCAGTGAAGACTGTTACTGCTGCTCTGGCATTTCTAGGAGAGGGACCCAAACTCCCACCTACCCAGAGCTATAATAGCAAAGACTTGAGAATCATATGCATTTGCTTCTATTGAGTAGCTTCATGTGAGCTGTCACAAGCAGGAGCCATGATCCATGGCTCCATTTCATCCTCCTTGTGTAAATGATCCTTTATTAAAATTTGTACTGCATAAATATTAATATAACTATTCTGAGAAACAAAATACCAATAACATAAATGGCATTTATGAATAGACATCATTTTAAAACTACCACACTGATTTAATGTGAATATAAATAATCATATAAAACAAATGCAGAAAGTAACCTTTCTGTGTATTTTCAACAGGACATTGATAATACAGAATAAATCATAAAGAAGTACATCTATTATACTTTTATTGCATTCAAGTCAGTGCATTTTAAAAATTCACTTAGATTAATTTGGGCTTTAATTAAAATGCTTTGAATACATTTTCTACAGAGAGAAAAATAAAATTGAATATATTAGTACATGATACTGAATAATGGTCTTTAAGATCATCAAGGTAAACCAAAAATAATATAAAGAAGCAACATAATAATTAACTGCAGAAGAATGTAGTTATAACAATTTAAGTAGAAATATGTTAAGTATAATGTTAATTAGTTTTAATTTAAAGAAATTAATATATTTTGTTCTTGATTTATTCACTTATAAATTTATCTTATAATTTAGGGATTTAGATCTTTCTTTGAATTGTTTACTCTAGGTTTAAATATCATTTAAAAGTTTTCCATGACCAGTTTGCAAACATACAAGCTGTATCTCTATCATAGCTTAACTGAAAAAGAAACATAGGTCACTTAACTAAACTGTGGATAATTATAATTCTTTAAACATGAATGGAAGTAGCTGAAATAATGTTCAGAATCTTCCAACATTTTGCTGACAGTTTTTACTGACCTTTCCAAACATTCTTTCTCAGCTGTGTCTTTTTATTTTTTAATCTCATGAATAAAAGGAATTCCCCACTTTTTTAATAAATATATAACCTTCAGAGGATGAATTGGATTATAATTGCTATATATGTTGTGACAAAATTCTGTTTTGTAATTTTACTATTCTATCTCTAAATTCATTGAGAGAAACACAAACCTGTAGATAACTCTGAGTTTATAATTACATCATATCTACTGCTCAGTAACAAGCCACCCAACACATAATGGCACAAAAGTCAACAACATATTACTCTTGTTGGCTTCTGCTGGTTGGTTGGCTAATGAATACATGTGGAGGGAGTGTTTGGATTGCATGGTGTCAGAGGACATACATTTCCAACTACTAGCTGAGTACTTGGGCATCAACCACCCCTAAGTAGGCTAGGTGTAATGGCTTTTTTTTTTTTTTACAGTAATATTGAGGCTGCCCTCTGAAAGTGAGAAAGCTCTTAATGACTATTTCCTACAAAACATTGTGTGTGTTTGTGTGTGTGTGTAACATACATAACACTACTGATATAACATTACTTCTGCCATTTTCTATTAGTGAAATCTAACCATAAATTCAGCTGAGGTTTAAAGTGTGTGAAAGAGTTACTGTTTTTTTTTGTTTTTCTTTGTTTTGTTACATCTGCTATCTCAAATTGCAGAGATGTGAGTAGAGGGACAGAGGTACTGATATGATCCATGCAAACAATTCACCACAGGAGAATTTCCATGTAAAATTTTCACAATATCGGGCCTCCCCGGTGGCGCAGCGGTTGAGCGCTGGGTTGCGAAGCTGCCCGCGGCCTCTGCGGCGCCGGTTCGATCCCCGGCTGCTCCCCGGCCACCGGAGGAGGCTTCCACATGGTGCGCAGACCTCTCCTGCCACCCGCTGCTCCCCTCAGCAGTGTACTTCAGCCCTTCTGCCTGCTCTGCTCCCCGCTCTGGCTCTGGTGAATTCTCTCACCCTCCCGCGCTTCTGACTGTACCCAGTGCATGTATAAACAAAACAAACAAATATAATAAATAAATAAATAAAAACATGCCTCTATAAAAAAAAAAAAACTATAAAAAAAAAAAAAAAAAAAAAAAAAAATTTTCACAATATCACAAAAATTCAAAGAGATAAGAAAATGGAAATTGCTTCCAGATTTTTAATTATTTTTTATTTCAATGAAATTAGTTTTTCATTTCAATGAAATTTGTTTTTCATTTCAGAATTCAAGCAAACTTACTCAACCTGAGATAATTCTTTATGAAAAACAAGCAGATTTTTGCACTTTGTCCCTCATGCTAGAATTACTGCATTAAGGTTTAGTGTACTATTTTTCACTTTCCAACGTCTCAGAAAACTTGAAATAATGTACATATTTTAGCAATGGGCTGTTATTCATATATCTTTCACTAGAAGCCAATTTATCTAATGGAAGCCAATTTATCTCAAGGACGCTGTTTTTCTCACAATTTAGCATCCGTAAGATTCATCTAGGCCACTGACTCTTAAATGACAAATGCAGAACCCTACCCCAGGCATTGGTAATTTGTTTTTCCTTTCCAGTATTCTTACATAGGACCTGAGAATTAACATTTGTAACAAATTTCCATATAATATTGATTTTGTTCCTCTGCAGTATCTTTTCAAAAACTTTGGGATTAAAAACAAAGAAGTGTTACTATGTAAAAAAAAAAAAAGTGAAACATGTTATTCCCTTGCAGTTTCGTGTGTGTGTGTGTGTGTGTGTGTGTGTGTGTGTGTAAGCCTCGATTCCATAAATGGAGACATAACACCAGTGCAGTTCTTAGCACTGTCTTTGGCACTGGAGTCTCACTGTGTTTTAGTGCTTTTTTAAAATCATAAATATCTCTGAGCTATAGAAATAAATGTTGGTTATTCTCTTTTTGGTTTTAATCAGCAGTGTCAGGGGTAGTGTTAAAAATGTAACTTCTAATTCAGTTTGAAAGTCATCAGTAGATACCTGGTAGCAGCAAACAGGAGGAAAAGCAATTAAAGATTGCTAAAAAATAGTTTTCAGATTCCTCTATTCATTTCAGTAGAAAAAGATTCACTTAACATTGGTTTTTGTCTTTTTTTAGAAACAATTTATTACAGAAAGCATAGTTAAAAAAAAGTCAAGAAGTATGTGATCTTCCTATGAATAACAAGTCAATTTTTCCAAGTTCTTTTAGTATATGTAATAATTTTCTTCTCCAATTTAATATCCATTATTTCTAAAATATGTAAAACAGGAATATGATTTCCATAAATACTAAAATTTGGTGATTTTCCTGGCAGCAAAGAAGAAAGGCAATACGATTTTCTCAACTCAAAAAAAAAACTTTGCTCAAATATAGTTAAATTGAAGCAGGTTGGGCAACTCAGAGAGCTGCTATGACTTATATTTAAAATATAGAAATAGATTTTATATCCATGGAACTCAGTTGCCATAATATTACCTGTGTGTGACTAAGCATTGCTGTGTCTCGTTTTATTTGATCAATTCCATTTCCATATTACTGAAAGATAGTTATAGGTATGTCTGTACCTATTTAGTTACCTTTTAAATTATGTCTGCAGATCAAAATCCTAAAAAAGAAAAAAAATTGCAGAATTTTGAATCAAAAAATGATAGAGGGAGCAAGATGAAAGCAGAGTAGATGGACTTATCTCCTCCTTATACCCTCAGCTAGACTACAGCAGCCCAAAGTCAATAACTCCTGAATGCAAGGGGAAGACTGCAGTGTACACTGGGTGCAATATCCAGAGAAGGGGGCTCCACCCAGGCTGCCAGCCGCCAGCCCCAGGGAACTGGTCACCAGTTGCAAGAACCAATAGCAGGGCCTGTCCCCTCTAGTGGAGATTCTTGGAGCAGCACACTGAAGGGACACAGGTGGATAGTAGTGAGACTAATTATCTTTTGAGCAGCAGAGACCAGTGTAGACTTCAACAGGGTTGACACAGAGGAGATTCACATTACAATGAAGAGAAGGTAGGTGGAGAGTAGAAGCTGGGTGTTGTGATCTCAAGTAGAGGACATTAATTGCTGGCCTATTGGCTCATTCAGGGCAGGTTGGGAGAGGAAAGTAAAAGTTGTATTGAGGAACATACCCTAGAAGGAGAGAAAAGCCTTGTGGAATTGGGGTGCCCTGCACAAGCTGAGTCCCTAGTAGAGCAAGGAGATATTCTGATCTATGCTTTCCCTTTTTCACCTCCTGAGACTCTGCTTACCTTGCTAGGTAATATTCAGTAATATATATATATATATATATATATATATATTTATATATATATTAGTACTTTATTCAATTATGTTAAATTTGGGATTTATTTCTCATGAGGAGAGAATCAGTAAACCATAACTGAAAAACCAGAATAAAGATTGTCTTAAAAAAACTCTCCAAGAATAATTCTTATTTGAACAAGACATCTAATATCAGCAAGAGGTGAATCCATGTAAAAAGCCAGTCAGGGTAGCAGTAGGACCAAGAAGATATGGAACTTTCTGAGGAATTGGTGACAACTTGGAGAGATAGAGAGTCATATCAAAAATCTCCCCGTGCTAGTACTATATAATTAATATCAATTAAGCATCTTCTATTCTTTCCAAGATTCTTGAAGAGCGCTACTGTTTTTAAAAGACAGTATTTGTATTGAATTTGTTGAAGTCGTTGGATTTCCCTGTACTCTTTCTTTTTTCACAATGGCTACATTTTTCTTCTGTTTCTTTATTCTGTGCTCACAAATTCTTTTATATTTACTCATGACTGTTCAGGAGCTGGAGCTCAGCTTCAGAACTTCAATTTTTAAACTTTTTTTGAACTTCATTTTAAATGTGAGGGGGATGAGTTGATTCCATATTAGTTTCCAGTACGCGGCTCAGATATCAGAGTTTATTCGATCCATTTGAACAACTGTATTAGTTTTTTTTTTCCCATAATGATAGATTGAACAGCACAACAAATTATTATTCTTCTTCGTTCTTGGTGGAGACTGAGATGCCTTGAATTGCCTAGAGTGCTGTGTGTCAGGAACTAAACAGCTCTAAGGAAATTCCCTATGTTTTTTTTCTTCTTCTTTTTTGTTAAACAGATGTCTTGAATTGAATGGAAGGAAGCATTTTACTTTAGTACAATCATCTTCTGGTGGTTTGTTTATAG